>NC_142544.1:11830000-11860000 GCF_056151865.1 Erythranthe guttata | reverse complement strand
TGAGAATTGAGAAGACAAAAACTTTAATAGGAGTTATAAATGAATAAATTTGTTCCCATTATTTTTGCCTACAAATAACTTATTTGTAGGATGAAGATATCATCACTACATTACAATTTTGAAAATTCGTAGATGATTTTTGGATACATTTTCCCAAAATTTTGGCTGATTTTAAGGATATTTCAACACAAAATTTGGAATTATTAGATAAATATACCAAAAACTAATATTATGAAATATTACTATTTTACTTCTAAAGTACGCGGGAAAAGTTGAACTGAGATTTACCATGAACAACCTTATTTTTATTAATATAATACATAAAAAATAAATACAATCTTATTATTTGCCCCATGTATTTGAATTTTGATGCCTACTGAACAATAATTGACAATATTTTTGTATACTTGTCATCATTGAATCAATAGGCCAATCATGATATGTTCTAATTTTATCCATATATTTATCTTCCAACCACTTTGAACTTGCACATGTCACCCTTCCATTCCTTGTGCACTCATGAATTACATTTAAGGTCTTGATCTGAAAGGTAGCCTCATTTCTCATCTGCAATGCATAAATATTTCAAGGACAAGTTTGTGTTTAGAGATTACTTGAACCTTATTTTTCTCATTTTTTATCAAATTTTTTATCTCTACCCTGGACAATTGGGTGTTGCCTTACATCGCTCCTGAATGTGGTTGCATCAAGGAAGCATACTCCAAGCTCAAACTGTGGATCTGTCATATCTACCTCTGGATTAAAGACATGATAGTTGTTGTGTGTGAATTGACTATTTTCAGTTTGCTTATACTCTCACCCTCGTCAATAAGTGCATTTAATCTCCTAGATTTTCTAAGTTCAGGAGTCTTAGCAGTTTCTTCCCTTAACCTTCCCCATTCAACATAAAAATCTAAATTCTCATCATTGAAAACATCATTTGATTCAAAGATCTCATTGTCAACTAAGAAATCGAAATGTTCTGAATCATGGCCAACAAATTACACATCACTACCCTCACTATCATTCTGATCTAGTACACCATCATAAATGCCCTCAAGATAGATGATATTATGTTAGTGTGTGGGTACTTTAATATTAAATTAATTATTTGTGGCCTTTGAATATCTCCCCTATACAATATGTTTGGTAGCCATTACATATAACCGTAGGATTAATATTGCCATAAATCTTGGAGTTATTGCCACATTTAAATTAGTAACGTATAATCTTAATTGCCCCACTAATTCTTATTAATACAGAGAGAATCATCTAGTCCTATAATTGTATTATCACCAACAATTTTAAGGAGATTCAATGGCGATAGTTGAAAAACAAGCAGATGTCAGCGTTGGAGATCTCAAGTCATTTCGGTTTAATGGTACCCACTTCAAGAGATGGAAGGGCAAAGTCCTTTTCTACCTAAGTCTGCTCAAGGTCTCCTACGTTCTTACGGAGAAGAATCCCAACAAAGTGGATGATACTGACATGAATGAGGAAGTATGCTATCCACGGATAGAAAGTGGAGAAGTATTATAATGATACATTCAAGTGTCGGTATTATCTTCTTAACTGTCTAAATGATAATTTCTATGATTATTATGAAAAAACGTACACTACTGCAAACAAAATATGGAAAGCGTTGCAGAGTAAATATGACAAAATGACGCAAGTGCAAAAAAATATGGAAAGCGTTGCAGAGTAAATATGACAAAATGACGCAAGTGCAAAAAAATATGCAGCTAGCAGATTTTTTCGGTTTCAAATGGCGGACAAAAAATCAGTGGTAAACCAAGCTCAAGATTTTATAATGATCGTTGGAGAGCTTGGATCAGAGGAAATCAAAATAGTCGGTAATCTTATTTTTGTGGCATAGTTGATAAACTTCCACCTTCATGGCGAGAATTTCAAACAACTATGCGCGAAAAACAAACGAAAACTTCTCTGAAGACACTGATTATGCGAATCCGAATGGAGGAAGAAGCAAGAGGCCAAGATGCACTAATGCAACCAGTAGTTGAGAGCACTTCACTCTTAGAGTATGTGACCGAAGAGCCAACTAATTGTTGTGTTTTCTCACGCTACTCTTAAATAATCTATTTCGTATTAATGATAAATACCCCCTTTGGCATTCTATATCTTTGTCCCTTGCATCAGCATAGATATAGTCCTTATAGTTACTTAATTACAATAAGTATATCTAGTAGAATCGTGAGATTATTAAGTTAAGTTTAGTAATTGTTAAACATAGTTCCTAGTCAACGGGTTATGGCACTAATGAGGATATTGGCCTTTCCTAATCAAGACTAGCACTTAGTGTATGTGTACTTCGTCTCATTACTCAACGGTGTTGTGACATCGGCATACATAAGTGAGTGCTCAATAGTTGATGAGTTCACTGAACTCCCTTAATCTAGAGATCTCTAAGTGGTTCCCAATAATCAAGTAGAGGTTTCTATGATATAGTTGTACACCATTAATCCTTAAGACCCAGGCATCACCGTGACTTCACTAGAGGACCAGCTGTATCGTGACCTGTCCCTGAGTTCCACCGAGGACCCCCCCCCCAAGGGCCAGTGTTTGTGCAGTCCAAAATCTAGTGGGAGGTATGTGCATTGTAGTAGGGGATTAGATCACTTGATCAGTCATGGATATCATGTGTGTTCTTACGATTTATAATCCATAAGGTCAAGGGCCACAGCTGAAAGTGTCATGATTAGATGATTAGAGAAATATGTTCCTCTAAGTCAAACACCAACTGATTATATAATCAAGAACGTCCACACAGTTATTGAACTCATAACGAGGTCTCGATGAACCAATGCCTCTAGTTCAATCGGGATATATGTATTGAAGGGATCGTAATGTACGTTAACTATATCACACGGTTCTTGGAGGCACTTCATTTGTATCTAAGGAATCATGACGCGTAGTTGCTAGACGCCAATCTTGATTCATTGGGCAGCGTAGCAACAAATTCTTATATGCGATTTAAACAAACAAGAAAAACTTTCACAAAGATAATTTTATTGAATTAAAATAAAATATTGCGGGTTACAAACTCTAATTTAATCCTCTGATTCTTCTCTCAAGAACAATATGTGTTTGACTTTGAATTTTGGAGTCGGGTCGTTGACGTGATCTTCTCCGAATTTGATTTGGATTTGAGTAACGTCTTTCGAGGGTCTTGCGACTTGAATCTCGGATCGAACGCTGAACTTTGATAGGTTTTGACTTGAAGATCTTGATGGATTTTACCCTTCAATCTTCCTTCGATCTTGATTTGTTGAAGAACGCCCTCGATTTGATGAAGTACGCCTTGAATTTGATGAAAAACGACTTGGATATTGTAGAGATAATTTTCTCATACGCTTTTTCTTCTTCTTGAGTTGTGTCTTGAATTGTGTAAAGAGGGTCCCTATTTACAGTGGTAGAATAAGAGTCCTACATAATGTCTTCTTGATGACGTGGCTCGATTTGATTGGCTCTCTTTAAATTGTTATTTATCTCTTATAACTTGGAAGAGAAGAAATAATCCTATTGGCCATTAATTAATTGATATTTATCTCCATAACTTATTTTGTAAGATAAATTTTAATTTAATTTAGACACAATTTAATTGGCTAATTTAATTAACCAATTAATTAATTTTATGCGTCTACAAATGCCCCCTCGAGACTTGTTCACGAACAATGCGTCTTGGAGTGAATGAGTCTCGATAATTGCTCAACTTCAATTGCAGCTTGATCAAGCAAACCACATATATCTTTTGAAATCACGACTGAACTTAGAGAGATTCTATGTTGCCTACGTACCCTATAAAGGGATCAAGTCATAACGTAGTTCAAAATATATCCTTTTGAGGGATGTCGTGCACATTTTATACTCATATGGACAAAGAGAAATATATGCAGTTTAAGCTCGTGTTAAGGAGCATTTGACTTGAATTTTTGGATAGTTTACGCTCGTATCAAGAAGCCATGACTTGATTTGGATATGTAGATAGTTTATGCTCGTATCAAGGAGCCTTGACTTGATTTGAATATGTATAGGTAGTTTATGCTCGTATCAAGGAGCTTTGATTTGACTTGGATATATAGATAGTTTATGCTCTTATCAAGGAGCCTTGATTTGATTTGGATATATAGATAGTTTATGCTCGTATCAAGGAGCCTTGATTTGATTTGGATGGTTTATGCTCGTATCAAGGAGCTTTGATTTGATTCGAACTTATAGACATTATAAACTGGTGTCAAGGAGTACTTCATTTGATTTGGACATGTAGACCTTTTAAACTCGTGTCAAGGAGTACATCATTTGGACATTTAGATCTTTTAAACTTGTGTCAAGGAGCGCTTCATTTGATTTGGACATATAGACCTTTTAAACTCGTGTCAAGGAGTGCTTCATTTGATATGGACATGTAGACCTTTTAAACTCGTGTCAAGGAGTACTTCATTTGATTTGGACTTGTGGACCTTTTAAACTCGTGTCAAGAAGTGTTTAATTTGGACGAGTAGACCTTTTAAACTCGTTTCAAGGAGTATTTCATTTGATTTGGACATGTTGACCTTTTAAACTCGTGTCAAGGAGTGTTTCACTTGATTTGGACTTGACCTTTCAAACTCGTGTCAAGGAGTACTTCATTTGATTTGGACTTATAGACCTTTTAAACTCGTGTCAAGGAGTGTTTCATTTAATTTGACTTGTCGTATTGCATATGATGTTGTTTCTTCAAAAGACTTGCCCCCATCGTCATGATCTTCTTGTTCTTCTTCGACATATTCTTCATTGAGTTGGTACGACTGTTGGACTGAAAGTTCTTCAAATCTATTGGCAATTATGCTCAATTCCATATCATGTGCTCGAGTGGCCAACTCTTCAAAACTTTTAGGTTGAATTCCTTGAAGGATATATCGGAGTCCCCATCGCATTCCTTGGATGCACAGTTCAATAGCTGATGTCTCAGGCAGTTGATCCTTGCAATTACGACTCAAATTTCTCCAACGGTAAATGTAGTCGATGACAGGTTCCTTCTTCTACTGGCGGGAATTGGTGAGCTCAATCATGTTGACTGTTCTTCGAGTGCTGTAAAAGCGGTTGAGAAATTCTTCCTCTAAGTGCTTCCAACTATCGATGGAATTCGCCCCCAAATCAATGTACCCATCAAACGCATTTTGTTTGAGCGATTGGAAAAATTGCTTGACGAGGTGATCTCCATACGTGCTGGCATCATTGCAAGTCCCCAAGAAGTGTGCCACATGTTTCTTGGGGTTGCCTTTGCCGTCAAATTGTTTAAACTTTGAAGGTATATAGCCCATTGGCATGTTTAGATCATCAATCATTTGCATGTATGGCTTGACATAGGTTGATGGCGACTTAGAGCTTCCTTCCAACTTGTCTTTCATTTTTCTACTGATCAGCGTCATCACTTGATCTATATGAATCAGCCCTTCGGGAGAAACTTGAAGTTCTTCAGTTGGAGCCTTCTCGTTTTCAACTGGTTGTTGCTTTGTAGATCTCTCGACTTCATCTTGAGCCTCTATCTGATTCTCCACAGCTTGACTAGCATCGGCTTTGTCCATCTTGTTGATCAACTTGGCGATTTGAGAATCTCGTTGTTGAACATGCTTTGCGAATCCCTCAATGACCTTTGTTAAACTTGCAATTTTCTCTTCCATGGTTGTAGCGTTTGCTGTCATGACGGATGCCACCTCCGAGTAGATTGATGTTGAACGAGGCGTGGGCTGTGAAATCTCTCGTTTTGAACCTTCCACGTTTGCGCTTGTGTTGACAAGATGTGGTAAGCCTTTCTGAATGGTTTGGGGCGTCGAGCTAGTCTCGAAGAATGCTTGCAACTTCTTAGCCATACTCCTTGTAACTAAGCCCACACTTGATGAATCCAAAGTAGCAATCTTCATTGTGAACATAGAGCACTCACTACAACACTTCGAGGATCTTCGAGAGAAAGAAGAGATAAGAGGTAGAGATGTCCCACCGGGCGTGCCAAAATTTGTAGCAACAAATTCTTATCTGCGATTTAAACAAACAAGAAAAACTTGCACAAAGATAATGTTATTGAATTAAAATAAAATATTGCGGGTCACAAACTCTAATTTAATCCTTTAATTCTTCTTTCAAGAACAATATGTGTTTGACTTTAAATTTCGGAGTCGGGTCGTTGACTTGATCTTCTCCGAATTTGATTTGGATTTGAATAACGTCATTCGAGGGTCTTGCGACTTGAATCTCGAATCGGACGCTGAACTTTGAGGGGTTTTGACTTGAAGAGATGGATTTGACCCTTCAATCTTCCTTCGATCTTGATTTGTTGAAGAACGCCCTCGATTTGATGAAGAACACCTTGAATTTGATGAAGAACGACTTGAATATTGTAGAGATAATTTTCTCCTACGCTTTTTCTTCTTCTTGAGTTGTGTCTTGAATTGTGTAGAGACGGTCTCTATTTATAATGGTAGAATAAGAGTCCTACATAAAGTCTTCTTGATGACGTGGCTCGATTTGATTGGCTCACTTTAAATTGATATTTATCTCTTATAACTTGGAAGAGGAGAAATAATCCTATTGGCCAATAATTAATTGATAATTATCTCCATAACTTATTGTGCAAGATGAATTATAATTTAATTTAGACATAATTTAATTGGCTAATTTAATTAACCAATTAAATATTTTATGCGTCTACAGGTAGTTAAGTTGAAACTAGCTTCAACTTAATTGTAACTCTAGGGACGAGTTTAAACCACAATGGGTTGTGGGCCTACGGCTACCTTACACCTGAACCATCGAGGGTCACAGTGCTCGGGTACTTGAGATCCTTAATGCAACGAGCTAAGATTAATTAGTTAATCTTAGTGTAATTGGAAATCAATGTGATTGAGTCAAATATTCGCAATTGTTAATTACGGATGAGAATAAGTAGAGGAAAAGAATCCGACGGAAATTTAATGAACTTTCTATATTGAGACGTTTCCCGATTTGACAAGTTCTAAATTAGGGTTTCCAATTTCGGAAATTGGTAGATTGCAAAGTTGTACTCGTATCGACAAGAATTTGTGCTCGTTGTCAAAATATAATTGTTATATTTTTGTGAGCATTCGTTTGTTAGAAACGAGCCAAGAAAGAGAGTGGACTTAAGTTGTTGGGCCTAGCCCAACTTAAGGCCTGTTAGGGTTTTCACAAGGGGGATATAAATATGATTTATATGTCTTGTGAAAGACACACAAAAAAAGACCGAACACAAGCTTGAAACCCTAGCCTCTCTCCCTCCATTAGTCGTCCACCTTGCAGCCGAAACCCTACCTCTGCCACCAGACGTCGCGCCGCCGCCAGTGGCCGCCGCATCGGCATCTTCCTTTTCCCTTCGTTCTTCTTCGTTGTACTTGGCCTATCACGTATCTAGTGTTGCGTGGATAGTGGATTGAAAGATCAGGAAGATTATTCTGCCGCCACCAGGGTCGTCTCCACGCCCCCCCACGCGCAGCCACAAGCCGGTGATGCGAGAAGGCAATTCTGAAAAATTGCTCTCGAATTTCTGCGCAGTCCAGCGAGAAAATTCGTCGTAAATCAAATTGTGATCGGATGGACGTGAAGTTTTGACATAAGCTTCAAAACTCATGGATCTATAATCAACCAAAACGAATCGTTCATCCAGCCTATAATATTGGAGATATTGAAGTCGGAGAAGGCCTGTAATTTCAGATAAAAAAAGAGGTTGGATCAGTAGGAGTGGGAAGAGCATCTAGCCATGTTCTCGAGTCATCGTTCGATTCACGCTTCAAGGGTAACATCTCGTTTTCCCTAATTAATATACATATATTAATTAATTTATATTAATTGATACTAATGTATGTTAATTGATTATTGAATCACATGAATCTATATGTTCGATTATGTGTTTATGTGAATCGTTCGTTGAGCAATGTTTATTATTTGATTTAATTTCATGACCGTGCTATGATGATTTAATTTATGTTATTTAAATTAATGATATATACGAGCATGGTTGTCGGTGATTGGAAGCGAAAAGGTACGCAATTAATTGTAATTATTGTGCACGTGTTTGTTTATATAAATTATTTTATGTAAATAAATAAAAATGATATGTGAATTTGGCAGAGGAGATAAGAAGTAGAAGAATAGAAGAATCGGGAAGAAGAATAGAAGAATCGGGAAGAAAAATAATTGAGTAGGAAGATAATTTTATTCCTATCCCGTACTGTATACGTTCCAAGCTATATATACAACCTAATGTTAAACTAACTATGAGAAATAATGACAATTAAAAAGTAAACAACTCCAAAAGAATAGGGAACCACTAAGCACGTGAGTTCCATTTATTTAGCAACTAATTAACAACCATGACCATATCTTCTCGAGTCCACGTTGGCAATTAAAACATATCATTCCCTTTCCCTTTAAGAATCCTTGTCCTCAAGGATGAAGTTTGGGTAAGACTTTGAAAATCGCCATTGATTATCCCAAGTTGCATCTTCAGGTAGAACACCAAGCCACTTAACCAAAATTTCAACTTTTGGTCGATATTTCACCTTCTGTATAACGCGATGATCAAGAATTGCTTCAGGGGGAGAATTGTTGATGAGTTAGAGATAGGTGGCAGTTGAGGCGAAATGGGAGGAGTTGAACCTATATGCTTTCGCAGCAAACTAACATGAAAAACATCATGGATTTGCGAACCAGCTGGGAGGTTCAGCTTATATGCAACTAGACCGATTTTCTCGATTATTTGGAATGGTCCAAAGTAATGAGGTGAAAGTTTAAGAGATCGTCGAAAAGCCACATAATTTTGGTGATAAGGTTGTAACTTCAAATAAACATGATCTCCCACTGTGAAATGAACATCCCGACGATGTCGATCAGCCTGACTCTTCATTCTATCGCGAGCTTGCAATAGATTATAACGCAAGTCACGCAAGAGTCCCAATCGCGAAGATACTCATCTACCGCCTCAATCCGTGAAGTGACTGGGATATATGATCCCACGTTGGGAGGGGGAATGCCATACATTGCCTCAAATGGTGTTACTTTGGTCGATGCATGGACGTCCGATGTATTGTAACTAAACTCAGCCCACGGAATCCACTCAACCCATTTTCGCGGCTAGATCCCAGCGAAGCAACGAAGATATTGTTCTAAGGTGCGATTCACCACTTCGGTTTGGCCGTCGGTTTGTGGATGATAACTAGAACTCATGTTGGGTGTAGTACCTTGGAGTCGAGACAAAGTCTGCCAAAAAGAACTCACAAATACCTTGTCACGATTACTAACTATGGAAGTTGGAATCCCGTGAAGTCGAACGATATTGGCAATGAAAACCTTAGCTACTGTAATAGCTGTATATGGGTGTTTCAACGGAATGAAATGAGCATATTTGGAAAGTCTATCCACCACGACCATGATTACAGTAAACCCATTTGAGGGGGGCAGCCCCTCTACAAAATCCATGGATACTTCCGTCCATATGCGATCTGGAATAGACAACGGTTGTAACAATCCGGCAGGCCTCATGTAATCCGTTTTAAAGCGTTGACAAGTCTCACATGTTTGTAAGTATTGCTTTACTGCACGACTCATGTTAGACCAAAAGAAAGAACGCTTAACTCTAGCTAAGGTCTTATGAAACCCAAAATGACAACCTACTGGAGACGAGTGACAATCAGCTAGAATCATAGGAATAAGAGCAGAATGAGGACTAAGAAATATCTTACTTTCCTTGAACCAAACACCATCTTTTAATGATAAATTTGTGTTATGTTGGGTCTGGTTTTGATCATCCAATAATGAATAAAATCGATCATTTTGAACTTCATCTTGTAACTTATTCCACCAATTTGCTACTGGTGAAGAAATCGCCAAAAAATTAAATTCAACTACACGAGATAAAGAGTCCGCACCTTGATTTTCCTGGCCTTTTTTGTACTCAGTGACGTAGTCATATCCAAGAATTTTGGGCAACCAACGTGTTTGAGCTGGAGTTGTTATCCGCTGGTCCAACAAATACTTGAGACTTATTTGGTCTGTTCGAACGATGAACTGCTTGCCGAGTAAGTAAGGTCGCCACTTACGGACTGATTTAACAGTAGCAATAATATCCTTCTCGTACGTGGACAATGTGAGTGTTGACCCTTTAAGAGCTTCACTGAAATAAGCAATTGGCCGATTATTTTGGGACAATATGGCACCGATTCCAAGTCCACTTGCATCACATGCTATAATAAATGGCTTTGAGAAGTCAGGAAGATTTAATATCGGCGGTGAGGTCAAGGCTTGCTTCAACCGATTAAATGCCTTGGTCGCTTCTGGACTCCATCCAAAGCCTTCATTTGTTAGAAATTGTGTCAATGGTGCAGCAATACTTCCAAAGTGTCGGATAAATTTTTGATAATATCCCGCCAGACCTAAGAATCCACGGAGTGCCTTGGTTGTCGTTGGTGTAGGCCAATTGAGAACAACTTGTACCTAGGCTAGATCGACAGCCACTCCTTTCTCTGAAATAATGTATCGCAAGTAATCGACTTGTGTTACGCCAAATCTACATTTTGATTGCTTTGCAAATAATTGATTAGTAGATAAAATTTTGAGTGCAATCTGCAAATGTGAAAGATGATCAGCCCAAGATTTGGAATAAATCAATATATCGTCAAAGAAAACCAAAATAAACTCCTGTAGATATGGTCGAAATAGATCGTTCATCAAACTCTGAACGGCATGACCATAAACTCATAATGCTCTTCATGTGTCCGAAATGCCGTTTTTGGAATGTCTTCCGACTTAACTCGAATTTGATGATATCTGGATCGTAAATCCAATTCTGAGAAGAATTTTGCCCCATATAATTCATCTAGCAATTCGTCAATAACCGGAATTGGATAGCGATCTTTGATTGTGATGGAATTTAGTGCCCTGTAATCCACACAAAAACGCCACGTCCCGTCAGCTTTATTAACCAACAATACTGGCGAGGAGAACGGGCTGGTGCTTGGTCGGATCAGCCCCCCTTGCAAGAGTTCTTTCACTAATTGTTTGATCTCAGCCTCCTGATAATAAGGGTAGCGATAAGGTCGCACGTTGATTGGTTCGACATTGGCTTGTAAGGTAATACGATGGTCCTGCTTATCATATTTTTAATGTTGAAAATGACCCTCATACTTTACAAGAAGCATTGTCATCACGTGATGCTATTTTCTGGAAAGAGGCTGTAAATGATGAAATGGAATCACTAATTTCTAATAAAACATGGAAATTAGTTGACTTACCATAAGGTTGTAAAACTATTGGGTGTAAATGGGTTCTTGGAAAAAAAACTAAAACCGGACGGTTCTATCGATAAATTTAAGGCTAGATTAGTTGCTAATAAACGCTTTAAGAAACTAGAAGGTCTAGAGTTTTTCGATACGTATTCTTCGGTAACTAAAATTACATCCATTAGGCTTTTAATCACTATTTTTGCGATTTTTGATTTGCAAATTCATCAAATGGATGTAAAACAACGTTTTTAAATGGGGATCTAAATGAAGAAATTTATATGGAACAACCCGAAGATTTTGAAGATGCAGACCAAGAAAAATAAGTGTGTAAATTGGTTAAATCCTTATATGGATAAAAACAGACACCTAAGCAATGGCATGAGAAGTTTGATTCATGTATGATTGAGAATGGCTATAAATCCAATGAGTGTGATAAGTACATATTTCATAAGTCTTGGGAGAATTCACATGTTATTATTTGCCTATATGTTGATGATTTATTGATCTTGGCTCTAATTTGCATGTTATTAAAGAAACTGAAAACATGTTGAGTAGTCATTTTGATATGAAAGATTTGGGTGAGGCTAAGTTTATTTTGGGTATAAGAATTACCAAAACATGTGATGATGTTTTACTTGATCAGTCGCACTATATTGAGAAAATTGTGAGAAAATACAATTTTATTAATTGTAAACATTTAGCAACTCCATTTGATTCAAGTGTACATTTATTTCCTGTGAAAAGTAATGAAGAAGTAATAAAATAAGAGGACTATTCTAGTTTAATTGAAAGTTTAAGGTATCCGACTGATTGTATAAGACCCAACATTGCATATGTCGTGGGTGTACTAAGCAGGTTTACAAGCAAACCAGGTATTGATCATTGGCATGCCATAACGAGAGTTATGAAATATTTACTTGGTACAAAATCTTGTGGGTTTTTTTATAAAAAATATCCTGCAGTACTTGAAGAGTTTTCTGATGCAGATTGGAACACCTTATCAGGTGATTCATATTCTACTATTGATTATATTTTTGCTTTGGGTGGTGGTGCAATTTGTTGGAAATCAAAAAAAGCAAACTATTATTGCTAACTCTACCATGGAAGCTGAACTTATTGCTTTAGCTTCAGCTAGAGAATAAGCGAATTGGTTAAGAGATTTATTATTTCAAATTCCATATTTTGAGAAATCAATTCCTTCAATATTAATTCATTGTGATAGCACCGCTGCAATCGGTAGAGTACAAAATCGTTATTACAATGGTAAATCCAGACCTATAAGGAGAAAATATAGTATTGTGAGATCATATTTAACAAATGGTGTTATCATCGTTGATTATAATAAATCTGATGATAAACTTGCAGATCCATTAACTAAGGCCTTAGCAAGAGAAAAGTTCTGGAGCACATCGAGGGGATGGGATTGAAGCCCTTACAATCGTAAGCCATGTATGAGGAAACCAACCTGTGAAATAGAGATCCTACGACAAGGTTCAATGGAAAAAACGAATCATGTGATGGCTTTATGAAATGCACTTTTGATCATCTTTCCATGATCCCTCCCTATGATGTGATATTAGTGCATTCTTCCTGTAATAAATTGTGAAGTTTAATGAGTCATCTAGTCCTATAAATAGGCACTAAAGCCTTTCTGTGAGACACAAACTTTTCTCCATACACACATATACACATACAAAGAGAATTTTGCTATTTGAAGGAAGATGTTCTTGTGGTGAAGCTTTGGACTCAACAACTTGTCCAGAGTCCGTTTGAGTCATACGCTCTTGTAGGGTTGTTGTATCCTGGAGCGGACAAGTCGAGAGATTACTCCTGAACCGGTGTAAATTACTTGCTGCAGTGAGCTTGAATCTCCTTAAAGAGAGCGAGATATCCGCGCCTCAGCCTGAGTTTTATTTCTTTGTTTTTTCAACTATAATTGTATTCATGTCACCAACACATTAGTCCGGGAGAGTTTATTAATTGGTGTATTTATCTCTTCATCATCACCCTCATCAAATTGATCATTACACACATCATCATCATCATCATCATCATCATCATCATCATCATCATCATCATCATCATCATCATCATCATCATCATCATCATCACCATCATCATCATCATCATCATCATCATCATCACCACCGAAATACCTCACTAGCTTACTTAATGAACCATTTTCACCATACACATATTCACTTTCCCTTAATACTTCATTACTTTCATGAGTTGTATAGTTTTATGTTACTCTATTCTTATCAAGAAAATTCACTAAAACCATTGCATCCATCTCATGCTTTATTAGAGTCACGAAATTGGAATTATTTACCACACCACTCCTACTATAAAAAAAAACTAATAGTACAATTCAATCCTAAATCTTTGGCCATTTCAATCATCTCTGTCACATAAATCCCATCATCGATGCAATAATCAAAATAATTTATGTTTCCACCGACATAATATCTGCAACCAGTTCACAAAATTCTTTGAATGGTGCATTCTAATACTGAAATAATCACTATTAGAATATGCAATAAGTCGAATTGCACAAAATAAGAACAAAAACTCAGAAAACAGTTCTATAAAGCAAGTTGCAGATTTGATAAGTTATTAATGTGCTTATACAAATTAAATATCCTAGTTGACAAACATAAAATAGATGAATATGATCGTGGTCCACAATTTGAACAACAAACAAACAAACATATGGTCCAAACCCCCAACATGAACAAATAAATATCCCTGCCCTTGTTTACATTCTTAGAGCATCGCTCATCCTTAACACATTTTTTCACCAAATCCTATTTTTTGTGGTTAAAAAATGGTGTTATCTCTCATCGGTAGCACATCATTCTATAATTTCTATATTTTTAGTGACAAAATATCCCACTAATTTCATCAAATTTTACACCAACTAATAAAATATTAATATTTCACCATTTTACCATTTATAGAGAATAAGATTTGGTTTGATCTCCCATGGCATTTCACCAAATATATTACAAATTTATAAGTTTAATGTTGATTGTAAATTTAGTCTAGTTTATAACCAAAATATTGATTATGAATTTGATCTTAAATAATGATTTTATTAAATATATAATTTAAAAATTATGATAAATATCAAAAATTTATTGAAACATGAATGAAAATCGACTTAAATTATTATACAATAAAACCACAAATAAACAATAATTTCATTAATTATTACATAAAACCCTTACATGATAAATTAATCATAAAAACATTACCACATTTTTCTTGGCCAAAAAAAATATTTAACAGATAACGGGGGCCTCGTTAAAACTTTATTTGAAAACTAATTCACTAATTAACACTAATATATTTACTATAAGCATATTTATAAGTTGGTAATCACATGAAATTAGTTAATATAATAATTTTATATGCTAATTATAAAATGGTGTTAATTACACCAAATCTTACTTTCACTTCTATATTTGATAGAAAAAAAAGGATTTGGTGGAAAAAAAAATAGTAAAATAGTGAGTGGGTGGGAGATGAAAATTTCTTCACCAAAAAAATGGGTGAAAATATAGGATTTTGGAATATAGTGATATAAAGTTTGACCAGGATCGGAGACTAAACTAAATCACTATATTTTAGGTATAATGGTAACTTAGAGATTTAGATTAGGTTAGGAGACTAAAAACACCTGAATTAGATTAGATGATAAATATGGGATTTGGTGATGGTTTGTGGTGCTCTTATCCGTTTATTGTTCTTCTCCGAAGTCCGAACTCAAAAACCCTTTTTTTGTTTTATGGAGACAACAGAAGAGCACATCTCACGCCACCATAACCGTTCGAATGGCGAACAGACAGTTGACCGGCTCAGCGATTTACCCGACTCAGTACTGACTCACATTCTCTTTTTCCTCCCAACCAAATCCTCGGTAAGAACCAGCATTCTAGGTCAAAGATGCAGGTATGTCTGGGCTTACGTCCCCAATTTAGTATTCATCAACAATTTTCAAGATGAAGAAGCTTCATCTTATATATGCTCAATACGAAGCTAATGAATCCCTTCAGCACCTTCTTTCCGGCTGTCCGGTGCTCAAGGAGTTGGAAATCTATGTATACGTCGATTATTATCATTGTCAAATATCTTCGCCCACAATTAAAAGGCTCATCGTCAATCTTCATTTTCAGGGTGCGGAATATGACAATCAAAACTACTACCACATGCTCGAGATAAATACAGCTGCCCTTGTTTATCTCAAGTTTGTCGATTACTCGGGTCAACATATCAAATGTGGGGCGCTAACCTCCTTAATCGAAGCAGATAACGATATTTGCGGCGCTAAGGGGTAGACCTGACCACGGTTCGGTTCGGTTCCGGTTCCGGTTCCGATTTTGGAGAAACCGGAACCGAACCGAAAAAATCCGGTTCCTTGCGGTTCGGTTCCCGGTTAGAACCGTAGAACCGTTCGGTTCTTAATAATTTTTATTTATTTTAAATATATATATATATATATATATATATATATATATATATATATATATATATATATATAACTTAAAAATACTTCAAAAAAAAAACTTTTAAAATAGTTTTTTTTTAAAATGGAAACTATATTTAAAAAAAATAATTTTTTTTTAAATACATAATTTTTTTTCTTAATACTTATATATATATATATATATAGAGAGAGAGAGAGATATATACATACATATATATATATATATATATATATATATATATATATATATATATATATATATATATATATATATATGAATGTATATACAGAGATATATATATATATACATATATATATATATATATATATATATATATATATATATATATATATATATATACACGGGCATACATATATATATATACATATATAGAGAGAGAGGAAATTGATATATATTTTTTTTTTTATTTAAAAAACCGGTTCAAACGGTTAGAACCGCGGTTCTAACCGTCGGTTCCCGGTTCCAAAAGTGAGGAACCGGAACCGAACCGGTTTTTTCGGTTCCGGTTCCGGTTCTGGTCAAACTGGTTCCGGTTCGGTTCTAAAACCGTTGACCCCGGTTCGGTTCCGGTTCCGGTTCCGGTTCTAACCGAACCGGTGGTCAGGTCTACCAAGGGGGAACAAAAGTATTTTCTCTACTCTCGATCTGCGCTGGAATTTATTGATACGCTCCACGGCGTCAAGTGGCTAAAATTAGATGTATTGGCTCGTACAAAGGTGTGTGTGTGTGTGTGTTTTTTCAGATCCTTTTTTATTGAGCTCGTTGTACATTTCTTTAGTAATATTTTGCTTGTCTACATTCCAGATTTGTGACTCTGTATTCTCTACCTGGAAGGGTAAAAGTTTCCGTAACTTAACCAAACTCGAATTGATTGTTGCTTCTTGTTCTCTCTCCAAGATCCTTGAAAACGCTCATTGATGATGCTAAAAATAGATCACCTTAAGTAGTTGAGATCGAGGGAGCTGGGAGAGCAAAGTGGATCACTGCTCACGTGCTAGATGGCCCTGAGATACCTGCGAACAAAGAACACGTGAACTAGGTCGGGGGTTGATCCGGCGGAAACCCCTCCGACGCTCAAGTCAGACATGCGGATAGTCGGTAATTGTAGAGAGAATTCGAATAGAAGAATTGATTGAACAATAATAACGTACCTTCATTAAACGAACTTAAGTTGTATTTATACTTTATTGATTGGGCCGAGATCAATTCATCGGGCTCAACCTTATTCGGATGTGATTGGACTTCCGTAGAAATAGCTATTAAATTGGGCATGTGGCCCAGTAAATATGGGTCTATTGGGCTGGGCCAATAGACAAATCATTAAGCCCCCACTCTCGAATTGATATGGGAGCGAATTGGAGAGAGTAACCGGATCGTGTCGAGAGTAGACAAGTATCTCGATCTTCTTGTTTGTGTCGTGGACGTAGGGAAGGTGATTGGATCGAGTTCCAGTAAAAATTTGCACCGGAGAAAGAAATCGCGTGTTCCGATAGTACGCGATTAGGGTTATCCGGAGATATTGTGGCGGAGCCCGGAGTGGAAGGTTGGGCCAGGAGAGAGAAGAGAGAGAGAAAGAGAGAGAAAAGGGGATAGGTGGCGTTGGTGGAGAGAGAATGATAAAGGTGGGTGGGGTGGGTGGTGGTGGGGCTGGTAGAGGTAGGGAGGAGAGAGAGAGAGGGGAGGAGAGAGAGAGAGAGAGAGTGAGAGTGAGAGAGAGAGAGAGTGGTAGGGTGGGGAGGGGTGGGGCGCGTCGCGGGGGGGTGGGGGTACCGCGCGACGCGCTACAGTGCAATTTGTTTCTTCTTTTTTTTTTCTATTATTTGTTCTTCTTTTTCTTCCTTCCTTTTTTTATGGCACGTGGCCCGAGGGGCGCGGAATTGTAGGTTCTTCATTTAGTCTTCATATTTGGAGTGGATGTGTTTGTCCACTACTATTTCATTTGACGTTCATTTTGTATGACATTGTCATTGATTTGACGCGTTGCTTATATGCGTTTACATTTAGCATTGTGCGTGATGTACTTGATGAGGGGATCAGACTCTCAAGATTTTTTAATGGGGATCGTGCCCCTTGGTAGACCTCATGAGTCGTAAATATGTTAGGACCGTGACCACGTTTTAAATGTAGGACCCAGTGAAGACAGATAGAGAAGTTTATGAAATCAAGCTGACCAGGCTATATAGATTATCATAAAATCTCTAAATGTTCCCAGGGTTAAGGATGACTTGAACAAATAATTATGTAGTGGCAGAACAATAACACCGAGTGTAAGGGAAATAATTTTCTTTATTCATTGCTTGAAAATGTGAAGGTTACAAGCATATTGAGGCGAATGTGACTAAACAAATAAGGAGCGAATCGCTCGAAATAACTAAACTCGTACTAAGTAGCTGATGCAGGGGTTTCGTCCAATTGATGTAGAGAGGTGAGGGGATGCATCATCCTTAAGGTAGGATAGCCCCCCAGTTTAGGATGATGTGATCACTAACAATATTATGTGCTCCAGAGACTCCGAGTGTCATTGGCATCATTGGAAGTCCAGAGATGTAGAAGGAGATTGTCAATGAGATGTCGACGATTGTCGTCGGCCATCTCGTCGCCGGGTGTTGAATTGATCTTCATCTCTTTTCCTCTTGGGAGGAGGGAGAGCCGAAGCCTCTTCGATGCGCACGTGTTTCTCAGCGCGACTTAGTAGCTCTTCCAGAGTGGTTGGAGGTCTTCCTGCAATAGATTCCTTGAATCTACTTTCCTTCAAATTTTGTTGAATGATTCAAGAGAGCATGCTTCCTCCCATGTTAGGAACTTTGTGAGCTGCCTCTACAAATCGTTGAATGTAGTTGCGGAGGGTTTCGTTTAGTCTCCGATCTGGGTGATAGTGAAGAGGTACGTGGGAGTCTTAGCGTACTCTTTATTGATAGCGAAATGATGGGTGAAGCGACCCGTTAGTTGGGAGAGAGCTTCAATTGACCCAGTGGGCAAGGAGTTGAACCAGCTCAATGCTCGTTCGGAGAGCGTTTTGCGAAACATCTTGCACATCGCTGCATCAGTTGGGCCATATAGATCTGCCATGGCGTAGAACTTTTCAAGGTGCTCACGTGGGTCACTTAGTTCCATCGAATTGCGGTAGACTCGAGACCTTTACTCGTTGGGGTAGTATCTCATTGATTATTGCGACAGTGAAGGGGCAGCGCCTTATTGGAGGTATTGCCCTTCCACCAATAGGATTACCTATGTGGGGGAGGTGATTCGAGCGAGATATCCGACTATTAATTTCATCATCTCCAGCATTGTGTGGAGGTACTCGTTGGCGAGAGGCGTTGCCCCTTGAAGGTGAACGTGGGACTTGTCGCCCGGTTCGTGCATTATGGCGATGAGTAGATTGTTGCATTCGAGACCTAGGGTCTGAGGTGGATGTATTATCCGGTGGGGGTGGAGGTCGTTGTGCCACGGGTGGAGATTCCATGGGAGCGTTGACTCCCGTTGTGGCGATATATTGTGCCACTGTTTCAGAGGCAGCTCGAGCTGAAACTTCCGCAATCATGTGTTGAAGGGCCTCTTCGGTTATTTGAACCGTTCGAGGAGCAGGGAGTGGTGGATCCTGCAGGGGATTTATCTGGACCTCATGAGGTGGATCCTGATTACGAGGAGGAAGTGGCAAGCCAGAGCCTCCACGAGATGGAAGATTGTTAGCATTGGCATGTTTCCTCCGAGTAGATGACTCAGGGACATCATGCTCGCTACGTGATCTTGTATGTTTTCCCACAGACGGCGCCATTATGATGATGCTAAAAATAGATCACCTTAAGTAGTTGAGATCGAGGGAGCTGGGAGAGCAAAGTGGATCACTGCTCACGTGCTAGATGGCCCTGAGATACCTGCGAACAAAGAACACGTGAACTAGGCCGGGGGTTGATCCGGCGGAAACCCCTCCGACGCTCAAGTCAGACATGCGGATAGTCGGTAATTGTAGAGAGAATTCGAATTGAAAAATTGATTGAACAATAATAGCGTACCTTCATTAAACGAACTTAAATTGTATTTATACTTTATTGATTGGGCCGAGATCAATTTATCGGGCTCAACCTTATTCGGATGTGATTGGACTTCCATAGAAATAGCTATTAAATTGGGCATGTGGCCCAGTAAATATGGATCTATTGGGCTGGGCCAATAGACATATCACTCATCATCTTGAAATTCTTATTCTTTCCGAGGTTTGTTGATGCAGTTCTTTTTTTTTCTTTCCTTCTTTTTCCCTTTACGTAATCAGAGGCATGTGAACTTTTCCTTTGTTGAGTTTATTTAGGCGTGGCAAAATAATTCTAAGTTATTACATCTATGATCTATCTTTAGTTTTTGTTTCTATTTATCGATACCGATACCGATTACTATTAATGTTGAAAGATTGTTTTGCAACATGTATATAAGGTCTTGCTTGGTGTCTTGTTCTTGTATGTATAGGGCAATTATAAGGTATATTCTTGGATGGATTTTAAAAACACTATGTTATTTATTTATGATGTCCATATTAGGGAGAATTACACTTTTGGTCCCTCAATTTTGGCCTGATTCCACTTTTGGTCCCCCGTTGTTTCAAACTTAACAAAGTTCACCTCCAAGGTTCAATTTTAAACATTTGGTCCTAGCCGTTACATGTCCGTTTGCAAGTAACTGAAAACACTATTTTGGGGCCAAAAATGAAATTTTAAATCTTTTGGGGCTAGAAAATAATTAGAAATTTAAAATATACTATTAATAAATATTTTTTTAATTATATTAATTATAAATGAATTTTTTTAGTTAATTTATTTTTTATCATTAAAATTTTGATTATAGGTAGTATAATTATAATAAATTAAATATAATTAAAAATTATTTGTTTAGTTAATTTTTTTATTATTAAAATTGTAGTTATAAGTAGTATAATTAAAAATAATTTCTTTACTTTATTTCTTTTTTATTATTAAGAATTTAATTATAAGTAGTATAATTAAAATAATATTAAGTATAACGAAAATTTTGTTTAGTTAATTTATTTTTTTACTATTAAAAATTTAATTATAAATAGTATTTCTAAATCTCTAATTATTTTCCAGCCCCCAAAAAATGAAAATTTCAATTTTGGCCCCAAAATAGTGTTTTCCGTTACTTGCTAACGGGCATGTAACGGTGGGGACCAAAAGTGTTTAAAATTGAACCTTGGAGGTGAACTTTTTTTACTTTTGAACAATGAGGACCAAAAATGAGATCAGGCCAGATATAAGAGACCAAAGGTGTAATTCTCCCGTCTATACTATGTTAAAATAAATTAGAGCAAGATTCAAGACAAAATTTGAAAAAACAAATGACAGTTGGGTCATATAAAAAAAATGACAATTGGGTCATTATTAATGAAGACTTATTAAATTAATTGTAAATTGTGATGTAAGATATTAAAAAATTAAGTTTTAAAAAAGGGCACTTTATAAATAAGTCCATCAATGAGTGCTTATTCATTATGGGGTTCAGATAATTTTTTTTTACAAAAAAGTCCACACATTGTCCAGATGTTTGTAAAAGACTAAAACAGTCACTCACATTATAATAGAGTAAACTGCAAAAAGTACCCCTGTGTAATCTCCAAGTAGCAAAAACTCCCCTGTGATAAATAAACTAGCAAAAACCCCCCTGTGAAATTTAGTCAAAAGCAAAACCCCCCCTGGTTGACTTAGGTGCAAGTGTGGCTCACTCGCGGGTTGCGCGACAGGTAGTAGGTTTTTTGACGTGAAATGACGAAATTGCCCCTAAAAATGTATTTATATGTATATATATTTTCCTTTTAATTTGATTGTTTAGAAATTAAAATATTGTTAAAAAATAGTAAATAATTAAATTTAAAAATTATTAAAAATTTGTTAATCAAATTAAGTATAGATTTTTTTTAAATATATAATAACGGAATTTAAATTTTCTTTTGATGTATCGATAAGTTAAAATATATACAAAAACTATGTGATAATAAAAACAAAAATAAATTAAAGACCTCATTGTACCTTTATAATTAAGATATAACAAAAAGAAAATAATTAAAATATTTAAATAATATAAGAATTTATTAATTGCAAAATTCCGGGGGTATTTGTGTCTTTTTATATGAAGTCAACACTCAAATAATAAATGGGCCGAGTGTGCTATTTAAATAATTTCACAGGGGGTTTTTTGCTAGTTTATTTATCATAGGGAGGTTTTTGCTATTTAGAGATTACACAGGGGTACTTTTTGCAGTTTACTCCATAATTATAATATGCTTCAATTTCATCATTTCATTTAATTTAACCTCATTTAACCCGAAATTATACAAATTATTCAATTTTGACCCAAAACACAATTTTGAGTACCATTTCGTCCGTCGCCACCGTTGATTTTTTGTTTTTCTTCCGCCGGTTTCCGGCGTTGACTTTTCGATTTGTTTATTTTTTTCTTCAGATTTTTTTTCTTTAACATTTTTTCCCCCGGTTAAACAACAATATTGTTGTGGTTGACATTAATATTAACTATATTAGTGTTAAACACAATAACATTAATTATACTACGGTTTAACACAGTAATATTGTTATATTAATCTCTAACATAGTAATATAAACACAACATAAGTCATAATTATTGTGTAATAAAGTTAATATGTTGACCGTTCAACAAAAGTAAACATAATAAAAAGCCAAAAGAATTAATATTGATGTGGTTGACAGTAATATTAGTGTAACAACAGTAATATTATCGCCAACCACAATAATATTATTGTGTTTACAGTAATATTACATCACTAGACAATAATATTATTACGTTACTCCGTCAATAACTCAAACAAAACAAAGAACCCAAAAAATAATAATAATATTATGGTGTTTACAGTTATTTAATTGTCAACGACAGTAATACAATTACGTTCATTGTCAATAAATCAAACAAAAAAAATATAATAATAATAATATTTTCTCTGGCTCTAATTAAATTAAAATAATTAAATACATTAAATTCATCTACTCGAAACGTAGAATATGAATTTATATTCAATTTCCATTTTTTGATAAACGGAACTCACTTTAATATTTTTATTAAATTGAACTTAGAGCAACTCCAATGGTAGGTATTAAAATGGAATATCTAATCCTCATTTGATACTTGAAATAATATTTTGGTACTTCTAAAAAACTTATATGCTCCAACCCGTATAGGCCATCAAATAAATTATTTTATTTTAAAAAATGTATTAAACATGAATTAATAGATATACTTGGTCCCTATTCCATAGGAATTTGTTAAAAAAAAAATTCACGTTGAAATTGCGGTTACTATTTTTTAGGTATGTTTGATATTATTTTTTTTTGTTAGCTTTGCACTTTAGGAGATGAAGTATCAAAAAAACTATCCCTTTAATGCCTCCATTGGAGAAGAAATTTTGAGTTTTGGGTATCAAAATGGTAGTTTTAGCATTTAATACTCCATTTGATTTTCCCATTGGAGTTGCTCTCACACTCAATTTTCCAACAACTACGAAAGGGGAACTCAGACCCGAGAGGAAGACCAAAAGAAGCGGACTTCCAAATACATGCCATGGCCCGACAGTTCAGAATTACATGCACAACAGTTTCAGTTATTGGGAAATACAACACCGGCAAAAGGGATTGAGTGTAACACGTCTCTGGAAAAGAGCTGCATCAGTTGGGAGAATATCAGATATCGCCCTCCAAATAAAAATCTTAACTTTCGGTTGGATTTGCAAGAATTAAACCGATTTCCAAAAGTCCTTGGAAATCCCAAAGCTCAATGCTCCTTCTAGGCCCGCTCGAGCACAAGGCTTAGAGTCGCTTCAAAGAATGATTTGATAGCAAGATTTCATTGTAAACTTCCAGTATTCGGAGTAAGTTCCAAATAAATTTATCCTTAGCTCGAAAACTTACCGTTAGTCCATCAGTTAAGACAATAATGAGCACACGTTTGATTGCGTTTGTTTTAACGAAAAATTGACGAAAACATTTTTTGAAACATGAGGACCAAATATATTTTTGATTAACATGAGGGGTCAAATGTGAAATCAATTCAATTTTGAGCGGTCAAAACTGTAATTGTTTTGCTAAAAAAATACATTTTATGTAAAGATAAAATATTATACAACGTAGAAATTCCAATTTATAATTTCGCCACTCTCTCCAAACCAAAAAAAAAAAAAAACAGAAACATCTTTTCCTTCGTCAAAACCCCTTCGCGGTGTAAATAGCACTGTTGATTATCAGCATCTTGTTATGGAAATAATAAAACAACACAACAACAAGAAGCCAAACGCGCTCCCAATCGATCGACTCAGCGATTTGCCAGACTCAGTCCTCTGTCACATTCTCTCTTTTCTCCCGGCAACAAGCATTCTATCCAGAAGATGGAGGTATCTCTGGTCTTACGTCTCCAATTTATTTTTTAACTACGAGAATTCAGATACCATAAATAGGGTTTTACTTCTCCGTAAATTGCAAAACATCAATATGATAAGTGTTCGTTTTGCACGATTTTTGCTTATCAAATCTTCGAGTTTTGGTCTTCGTTCGTACGAGTTTCGGCTTTATTTGTATATATTATTGCGTTTCTTGTTTTATTTCTATTTCGGGGTTTTATTAGGTATTTTTGCCGAGTCGAAGCCATTTGAAAGCGAAACCGAATTTTCAATTCAATTTTGGGGCCAAGAAGACCCAGATTGCGATCTGACATCTCTGGATCGCGATATGGGGGTTGTCACAGTACGAAAATGGATCAAGACCCAGATCGCGATCCAGCATTCCGGATCGCGGTCTGGGGGGTCCGACAGAGCTGAAATGATTGCGTGCCCAGATCGCGATCCAGGAAGTCGGATCGCGATCTGGGGGGTTTGACAGAGAGGAAATGTTACAGGACCCAGATCGCGATCCACATTCCCGGATCGCGATCTGGGCACGCCTTTTGAGGAAGATATTTTATTTTGCAAAGCTTCTTGAGGAAGCTTTGCATTTCACTATAAATAGAAAGGCCCTTTCATTCTTCACTTCATCTTCGACTTTTTACGGTTTTCGACGGTTCTTCGCGGGAATCATCAACGGGGGTTTCGACTTGGGTTTTTCTTACGCAATTTCTTTACGTTTTGTTCTTCATTTCCTTTGTACATTCTTTTGATACTAGCTAGGTTTGTTATGAACTAAGAACATTTTCTTCTAGGGCAATGAAGCCTTGTATATATTGATTTCGATCGTCATTTCTGTTATCTATTTGTCGTGTTTTGATTTCGTTTATGTTTTCCTGTATTAAATGCTTCTGATTGTGTTGATCAGCTCTCAGATTGATATTAAATAGAAATGAACTCGAGAGAGGATTTCTTGTTTGAAGTTAGGAAAACATAGCTCGGGGTGTGGAAACGGAGACATGATGCACTTCGGGTAGCCCTTAAGGACTTGACCTAAATGCTCTCTTAATAGCAGGTTCTGAACGGAGACGTCGGACCTGTGGGTAGACTCTAAATACACTAGAGACGGGGGTTAGAGTACATTAGTGTCTGGGTTAACGAATAGGAATGTGACATTAGATAGCGGATTTGTAGATCGTTGTTGATTATACATAGGTGGATTTGGCCCTAGAAGTCCCCTTTAAATCGAAGTCCCCCGCGTTGAGTTATCGTTACTTTATTTACGTACATTCTATATTTGCATGTTTATGATCTTGCATGCTTATAAATTAGGGTTTATCACCAATCCACTTATTTACGATCGGCTAGATAATATAACGATAATATAATTACACTACTCAGCATTTGAATCTACAAGGTCCATGTGGATCGATATCCGGAACCACTGTTCTGCAAAATGCGATACCGTATACTTGCGGTAATTTATACGTGAGGAAAACGCTTATCACAATACTTTCTCTCTCTTCGATGACACTAAGCGCAACTATCATCAAATCGAGACATGGATTACCTTTGCCGTTGAGCGCAGTGTGCAGAACATCGATATTTATCTAACTGTTCATCTCGATTCGCCTCGATGCCTCCTCACCTGCAAAACCCTAATTGATTTGAGGCTAGACCACTGCGGTCTCATCCCCGATAAGGGCAGTATCGTCTTTTTGCCTCACCTCAAAAGGCTTCATTTAATACATGTTAAATATGAGGGTGATGACTCCCTTTCGCAACTTATTTCGGGGTGCCCGGTGCTTGAGGAGTTGGTACTGCAATTGGGCATCGATTATTGTTCTTGTAAAATATCCTCACCCACAATCAAAATGCTCGATGTCAGTTATCATTTCGATAAAGAATCCGAAAATCAAGACTACAACAAGGTGGACATAAACACCCCCGCCCTTGTTTATCTCGAGTTGCTTGATTACACAAATCAGCATATCGAAATCGACTGTATTAGTATCAACCCACGTGACAGTTTTCTTTAGTCTCGATCAGTAGTGGAATTTTTTGATGGGCTCTGTAATGTTAGGTTCCTAAAATTAGATTTATCACAGTGTACAAAGGTATGGGTTCGACGATCCCTTTTCAGCTCATTGTGTATACGTGTAGTGTTGATGGTAGTAATCTTACATTTTCTTTGTGCTTGTCTTTCTAAATTATTGACTCGGTATTTGATAAGTGTTCATTTGGCATGATTTTTACTTATCAATTCTTTGAGTTTTCGTCTTCGTTCGTCCGAGTTTTCGGCTTTATTTGTATATATTATGTTGTTTTTGTTTTATTTATATTTTAGGTAAAGAGAAGCTATTTTTGCCGATTCGAAACGATTTTGGAAGCGAAGCCGAAAATCAAACCAAACACGTGCAAAAGTGCATTATCGCGGGTGTGGCACTGTTTCGTATTTCGAGCATAACTTTTGCATAAGACCTCCGATTGAGCTGATTCACGTGGCTTTAGAAAGCTCACTGCAAGTTCTACAACTTTTGTGAAATGCAAAATTGTCAAATTCGGGCTACAAAATGGTCAACACAGTGTTTGAAGTTGGCTCAGAAACCCAGATCGCGATCCAGCCTTCCTGGATCGCGATCTAGGGGGTCTAACAAAAGCTTTTCTTGATCAGGACCCAGATCGCGATCCAGCCTTCCTGGATCGCGATCTGGGGGGTCTCACAGTGCATTTTTTTATGAAGAACCAGATCGCGATCCACCATTCTGTATCGCGATCTGGAAAGGCGGTGCGCAGTTTCCAAGGCTGCCAGATCGCGATCCAAGAAGCCCAGATCGCGATCTGGGCACAAAATCTGAGAAGAGATATTTTTCTTTGATTTCTTACTATAAATAGAAGGTATCTTATTCATTTTACGAGATCTCGACCAACTCTCGATTATCTCTCGACTTCTTCTTTGGTTTTCTCTTCGGTTCTCGCCAGTTCTTCGCGGGAAGCTTCGACGAGGGTTTCGACTCGGGTTTTTCATAAGTTTTTCTTTACGTTTAGTTTATAATTTCTCGTGTTCTTCATTTTGATGCTATGTTTGTAATGAACTGAGCATTTTCTTTTAGGGAAATGAAACCTTGTATATATTGATTTTGATTTCCAGATCTGTGATCTATTTGTCGTTCTTTGATTATGTTTATGTTTTCCTGTATTAAATGCTTTCGATTGTTTGGCCAACAGTTGAATTGATTCTAAATGGGAATGAACACGAGAGAGGATTTCTCGTTTGATTTTAGGAAAACATAGCTCGGGTTGTGGAAACGGAGACGTGATGCACCTCGGGTAGCCCTTAAGGACTTGACCTAAATGCTCTCTTAATATCAGGTTCTAAACAGAGACGTCGGATTTGTGGGTAGACTCTAACTACACTGGAGACGGGGGTTAGGGTATTTTAGTGTCTGGGTTAGCGAATATAGAATTGACATTAGATTCGGATTTGTAGATCTTTATCGATAGTACATTGGTGAATTTTACCCTAGAAGCCATCACACGTCATAATTCTTCGCTTGTTCTGGCGGACCGTTGTGTTTATTTTTGTTTCCTTTTGGCTTCACGTCATCTCCCATCTTTTTCTCCCGTCTAGATAAAGTTTAGGATAGTATAATTACGGTACTTGGTAGATTTAGGAACTTAATTCCCTGTGAATCAATATCCGGAATTCACTATTCTGCAAAACGCGATACTGTACACTTGCGGTTATTTATACGTAGGTTTTACGCGTATCAATATTCACTACACTGCATGGACTACAACAACTTTTCGCAACTTAACCAAACTTGAATTGATTTATGATTGTTGTTTTCTCTCCAAGTTCCTTGAAAATGCTCATAATCTTGAAATCTTATTCTCCAGAAGGTTTGTTGATCCAATAAAAAACTTTTTACCGTTTCTCTTTCTATGGCTTCTTTATTGTGTTACGTAAGTGAGAACATTTTTTTTTAAGTTGTTGTTATGATCAGGTTTACAAAGAAGTGAAAGGATGGGTGGAACCCCAACGAGTGCCGGCATGCCTATTATCACATCTTAGAATTATAAAGCTTGTCGGCATCGAAACTATAAAGCACGATTTTGAAATGATAAGATATCTTTTGAAGAATGGTCGATTCTTGGAGAGGATGGAAATAGTGTATCCAAATTGCTATAATCCCGTGGAAAAGATGTTTATGATGTATAAGCTCAAGGAAATCTTATTGTTTGAATGAGGATCCAAGGCATGTGTAGTTACTTTTGCTTCTATGTGGTAAGGTGGCTGCGTATTAATCATAAGTTGTAAAGTCTTTATGTCTAATTTTGACAAAAACTGATGCTTATGGATTTATGCAATATTGTCTTCTAATTTCCAGAGGAAAAGAGAAATATGGAAAGAAGTGCTTTAGTTATTGCAATGATGACTATGAAATGGAGACTTGGATTACCACTGCCGTTGAAAGCGAAATCCAAATTCTTGATGTTTTGTCGTCTACAACCCCTTATCGATTGAAAAGGCTCACGGTCCATTTTCAGTTCAATAAGTGATTTTGCTCCTGAGTTCAATATTTTATTATCGACTTCAATGATTTACTATTTTTGCACTACGCCAAATTGCTAGACTGGCGACGAACACTTGCGACGAAATTGTTGTCTTTGCGACTAAAATCAATCAGTTGCGACGAAACATAAATAGTCGCAAAGGCTGCACAAAAAAGTCGCCAAACGTGTCGTGGCAAAACGTGCAACGAATTTATTTGTTTCGTCGCTAATTGTTGCGACGATTGGTTATTTCGTCGCCAAATTCATTTTTTGTGAAAAAGGGAATTTTATTTTGTTTGCAACGAATTTTGATTTTTCCGTCGCAAAGGAAAAACCATTCTTTGCGACAAATATATTAAAAACGTCGCAACATTATGTAAAATGGAGACTGTGAAATGGAGACTCTTGTAATATGCTATGCACAAGAGTAGTGTTTAAGTTATTCTTGGAGGAAAAGAGAAATATGGAAAGTAGTGTTTAAGTTATTGCAATGATGACTGTGAAATGGAGACTTGGATTACCACTGCCGTTGAATGCGAAATCCAAATTCTTGATGTTTTGTCGTCTACAACCCCTTATCGATTGAAAAGGCTCACGGTCCATTTTCAGTTCAATAAGTGATTTTGCTCCTGAGTTCAATAATTTATTATCGAGTTCAATGATTTACTATTTTTGCACTACGCCAAATTGCTAGACTGGCGACGAACACTTGCGACGAAATTGTTGTCTTTGCGACTAAAATCAATCAGTTGCGACGAAACATAAATAGTCGCAAAGGCTGCACAAAAAAGTCGCCAAACGTGTCGTGGCAAAACGTGCAACGAATTTATTTGTTTCGTCGCTAATTGTTGCGACGATTGGTTATTTCGTCGCCAAATTCATTTTTTGTGAAAAAGGGAATTTTATTTTGTTTGCGACGAATTTTGATTTTTCCGTCGCAAAGGAAAAACCATTCTTTGCGACAAATATATTAAAAACGTCGCAACATTATGTAAAATGGAGACTGTGAAATGGAGACTCTTGTAATATGCTATGCACAAGAGTAGTGTTTAAGTTATTCTTGGAGGAAAAGAGAAATATGGAAAGTAGTGTTTAAGTTATTGCAATGATGACTGTGAAATGGAGACTTGGATTACCACTGCCGTTGAATGCGAAATCGAAAATCTTGATGTTTTGTCGTGTAGAACCCTTGTTGATCGAAAAGGCTCACGATCCATTTTCAGTTCAATAAATGATTTTG
>NC_142544.1:11690000-11827500 GCF_056151865.1 Erythranthe guttata | reverse complement strand
AGGTCCCTAGTGAGAAAACTAATTACAACTAAATGACAAGCTTAACTAAATCTTTGCTACACATTCTTTGTAAAATTCATTCCAAAAATTCCCCCCACTAACAAATTCGAATTATATTAATTAAAATTTAAATTGGATTTATCATCTTTTTAGCATGTAATATTTTCATTTTTCCATCTAATATTTTAATTTTCTTTTTACAAAAAACACGTTTTCCTTTTTTTTTCTTCTCTTTATTCATTTAATTATTTTTTACACTATTATAAAACAAAACAAAATCCTTTTTTTCTTTATAATATAGAAATTACCAAAAAAAAACATTTTTTTTTAATTAAATTTACATATTTTTTTTATATGTTGTTAATAATATTGTAGTCAACTTTGGTGTACTATGATATACTACGATATACTATGGTTTACGGTAAACTATAGTTTACTACAGTGTACTATGGTTTACTACGGACCTACGGTATACTATGGTTCACTACGGACCTACGGTATACTATGGTTTACTACGGCGTAATATTCCAAACCCTAGCATCAAAACACAATCTCACCCATCGGCAAACCCTAGCAGCAAAGAAATCACAGCCGACGCCAATTATTATTCACCAATCCTAGCCGTCAACCAAAACCCTAACGTCGTCAAAAAAACCCTAGATTGATGCAATCGCCTCTCACCATATATCGATCTAACCTCACACCACCATCTCCAAAGGCCACATCCACCATAACCATCACCCTTAGATTTGCCCCACCAAACCGTAGATCTCCTCCACCAAACCCTAGATCTATGGCGCCAACATCACCACGCCGCTAAAGATGCCACGAAACCCCGGCCCACCCACGCTACCATTACCCCCCACAACGTCGAGCACCACCTACACCATCCCCCAGCCCCTGAGCGCCGCCCCCCGCCGCCGCCCTCATGACCAACGTCGCTGCCCCCCCGAGCCGCCGTCGCCGGCGCCCCTAGAGCCGCCGCCGCCGCCATCACCATCCCTCCCCCCGTGCCACCGCCTCCAACACCATGTCGATTCCATCATCACAGCCACCATCCCCTCTCAAATCATGGAAAGGAGTGTAGCGAGAGAGATATCTTGAGATTGAGAGAAATAAAAGAGATAGCGAGACAGAGAAAACCAGAGAGAGAGAGAGCGAGACAGAAAGAACAAGAGAGAAGAAGAATAAAGAGGAAAAATAGATCTAAGAAGAAACGTGAATATGTGGGTTATAAGATTTAGGGTGTAAGGGCAAGATAGGGATTAAAAAAAAATTAAGGATGTGGGTCATATATTATTTCAATCTAAGGATTTAATTAAAAAAATGGATTTAGATTTGTTATTTAGTTCAAATTAGGTTTCGTACGAGGAACTTCTAGCATATTACCCCTTATTATTATTATTATTATTATTATTATTATTATTATTATTATTATTATTATTATTGTTATTGTTATTATTATTATTATTATTATTATTATTATTATTATTATTATTATTATTATTATTATTATTGTTATTATTATTATTATTATTATTATTATTATTATTATTATTATTATTATTATTATTATTATTATTATTATTATTATTATTATTATTATTATTATTATTATTATTATTATTATTATTATTATTATTATTATTATTATTATTATTATTATTATTATTATTATTATTATTATTATTATTATTATTATTATTATTATTATTATTATTATTATTATTATTATTATTATTATTATTATTATTATTATTATTATTATTATTATTATTATTATTATTATTATTATTATTATTATTATTATTATTATTATTATTATTATTATTATTATTATTATTATTATTATTATTATTATTATTATTATTATTATTATTATTATTATTATTATTATTATTATTATTATTATTATTATTATTATTATTATTATTATTATTATTATTATTATTATTATTATTATTATTATTATTATTATTATTATTATTATTATTATTATTATTATTATTATTATTATTATTATTATTATTATTATTATTATTATTATTATTATTATTATTATTATTATTATTATTATTATTATTATTATTATTATTATTATTATTATTATTATTATTATTATTATTATTATTATTATTATTATTATTATTATTATTATTATTATTATTATTATTATTATTATTATTATTATTATTATTATTATTATTATTATTATTATTATTATTATTATTATTATTATTATTATTATTATTATTATTATTATTATTATTATTATTATTATTATTATTATTATTATTATTATTATTATTATTATTATTATTATTATTATTATTATTATTATTATTATTATTATTATTATTATTATTATTATTATTATTAGGGGCATTAAGATATAGGTCCCTAGTGAGAAAACTAATTACAACTAAATGACAAGCTTAACTAAATCTTTGCTACACATTCTTTGTAAAATTCATTCCAAAAATTCCCCCCACTAACAAATTCGAATTATATTAATTAAAATTTAAATTGGATTTATCATCTTTTTAGCATGTAATATTTTCATTTTTCCATCTAATATTTTAATTTTCTTTTTACAAAAAACACGTTTTCCTTTTTTTTTCTTCTCTTTATTCATTTAATTATTTTTTACACTATTATAAAACAAAACAAAATCCTTTTTTTCTTTATAATATAAAAATTACCAAAAAAAAAACATTTTTTTTTAATTAAATTTACATATTTTTTTTATATGTTGTTAATAATATTGTAGTCAACTTTGGTGTACTATGATATACTACGATATACTATGGTTTACGGTAAACTATAGTTTACTACAGTGTACTATGGTTTACTACGGACCTACGGTATACTATGGTTCACTACGGACCTACGGTATACTATGGTTTACTACGGCGTAATATTCCAAACCCTAGCATCAAAACACAATCTCACCCATCGGCAAACCCTAGCAGCAAAGAAATCACAGCCGACGCCAATTATTATTCACCAATCCTAGCCGTCAACCAAAACCCTAACGTCGTCAAAAAAACCCTAGATTGATGCAATCGCCTCTCACCATATATCGATCTAACCTCACACCACCATCTCCAAAGGCCACATCCACCATAACCATCACCCTTAGATCTGCCCCACCAAACCGTAGATCTCCTCCACCAAACCCTAGATCTATGGCGCCAACATCACCACGCCGCTAAAGATGCCACGAAACCCCGGCCCACCCACGCTACCATTACCCCCCACAACGTCGAGCACCACCTACACCATCCCCCAGCCCCTGAGCGCCGCCCCCCGCCGCCGCCCTCATGACCAACGTCGCTGCCCCCCGAGCCGCCGTCGCCGGCGCCCCTAGAGCCGCCGCCGCCGCCATCACCATCCCTCCCCCCGTGCCACCGCCTCCAACACCATGTCGATTCCATCATCACAGCCACCATCCCCTCTCAAATCATGGAAAGGAGTGTAGCGAGAGAGATATCTTGAGATTGAGAGAAATAAAAGAGATAGCGAGACAGAGAAAACCAGAGAGAGAGAGAGCGAGACAGAAAGAACAAGAGAGAAGAAGAATAAAGAGGAAAAATAGATCTAAGAAGAAACGTGAATATGTGGGTTATAAGATTTAGGGTGTAAGGGCAAGATAGGGATTAAAAAAAAATTAAGGATGTGAGTCATATATTATTTCAATCTAAGGATTTAATTAAAAAAATGGATTTAGATTTGTTATTTAGTTCAAATTAGGTTTCGTACGAGGAACTTCTAGCATATTACCCCTTATTATTATTATTATTATTATTATTATTGTTATTGTTATTATTATTATTATTATTATTATTATTATTATTATTATTATTATTATTATTATTATTATTATTATTATTATTATTATTATTATTATTATTATTATTATTATTATTATTATTATTATTATTATTATTATTATTATTATTATTATTATTATTATTATTATTATTATTATTATTATTATTATTATTATTATTATTATTATTATTATTATTATTATTATTATTATTATTATTATTATTATTATTATTATTATTATTATTATTATTATTATTATTATTATTATTATTTATTATTATTATTATTATTATTATTATTATTATTATTATTATTATTATTATTATTATTATTATTATTATTATTATTATTATTATTATTTATTATTATTATTATTATTATTATTATTATTATTATTATTATTATTATTATTATTATTATTATTATTATTATTATTATTATTATTATTATTATTATTATTATTATTATTATTATTATTATTATTATTATTATTATTATTATTATTATTATTATTATTATTATTATTATTATTATTATTATTATTATTATTATTATTATTATTATTATTATTATTATTATTATTATTATTATTATTATTATTATTATTATTATTATTATTATTATTATTATTATTATTATTATTATTATTATTATTATTATTATTATTATTATTATTATTATTATTATTATTATTATTATTATTATTATTTATTATTATTATTATTATTATTATTATTATTATTATTATTATTATTATTATTATTATTATTATTATTATTATTATTATTATTATTATTATTATTATTATTATTATTATTATTATTATTATTATTATTATTATTATTATTATTATCATTATTATTATTATTATTATTATTATTATTATTATCATTATCATTATTATTATTATTATTATTATTATTATTATTATTATTATTATTATTATTATTATTATTATTATTATTATTATTATTATTATTATTATTATTATTATTATTATTATTATTATTATTATTATTATTATTATTATTATTATTATTATTATTATTATTATTATTATTATTATATATCTCCTTGTTTTGTTGAAAAGAAAAAGACCCATTCAAAGGAAGACCTAAAAACGCGATGCATGAAAAATGAAAACTGAAAAGTCCATGAAAAAGGAAAGTCTTCAAACCACAACTTTGAATTGACAAATTCACAAAGTTTTTACATAACATATTTATGTGGGTATAAATAGAAGCTCTCATTCCTCTCATTCTCATTCTCATATCAATCAACACAAATCCAATACAATACTTCATATTAATACTATTTAACAATGAAAACTCCGAATTCCTCTCTTTCAATTCTTATGATCGTATTGATGATCCTTTCATGTAATTCTTGCTACGTTCAATCGTCCCACAGTCCGCCTCAAAATGATTTTCTACAATGCCTATCCCTTCATTTGCCAAACAATACTGGAATTTCCAGTGTTGTTTATACCCCTAACGACGCTTTGTATCTATCGATTGTACTATCTTCCGTAAGAAGCCTTCGATTCAGATCAGCTTCCACTCCCAGACCTCAAGTAATCGTTACCCCGTTCGAAGAATCTCAAATTCAAACAACTATCCTCTGCGCCAGAGAGAATGGCATGCAGATTAGAATTCGAAGTGGCGGCCACGACTACGAGGGTCTTTCGTATACATCTCAAGTTCCATTCGTAGTCCTCGATTTGTTCAATTTCAGTGAAGTTGCAATCGACGTTGACCAAAAAACTGCATGGGTTGGGGCAGGTGCAATCATCGGGCAGCTCTACTATCGAATCAGCCAGACAAGTAAGACGCTCGCTTTTCCGGCAGGCGCATGTCCCACCGTCGGAGTTGGCGGTCTCTTTAGCGGTGGAGGGTACGGCCCGATGCTGAGGAAATTCGGCCTTGCCGCCGATAATATTATCGATGCTCGTATTATCGACGTTAATGGAAGGATTCTTGACAGAAAATCAATGGGAGAGGATCTTTTTTGGGCCATTAGAGGTGGCGGTGGCTCTAGCTTCGGTGTTATAACTGCATGGAAATTGAAGTTGGTTACGGTTCCGGAAACCCTAACCATATTCTCCGTTGGAAGAACACTGGAGCAGAATGCAACTCAGCTAGTTCATAAATGGCAATATATTGCTCCGAATATTAACGAAGATATATTGCTTTCGATTTCTATTGGTCCGGTGAATTCTAGTGGAGCTGCTGGTGGCAAAACTATTCAAGCCAACTTCAATTCGGTGTATCTCGGTGGGGTCGACAAACTGCTGCCGTTGTTGGAACAGAGCTTTCCGGAATTGGGAGTCAGGAGAGAAGATTGCACTGAGGTGAGCTGGATGCAATCGGCACTTTTCTTCGGCGGGTATTCAATACAAGTTTCGCCGGAAGTCGTAACGAGCAGAAACCCCGAAATTAGGAGCACGCTTCCGATAACAAGGTATTACTTCAAAGCGAAACTAGACTATGTGCAGGAACCAATCTCGATCAAAGGGTTCGAAGGAATGTGGAAACTCTTGCTAGAGAGAGAAGCAAATATGGGGGAGTTGTTAGTAGTCCCGTACGGTGGAAAAATGAAGGAAATATCGGAAACTGCGCTGCCATTCCCACACAGAGCCGGAAATCTATACAAAATTCAACAATTGGCTTATTGGGAAGAGAGTGGAGCAGTTGCATCGGAAAGATCGATAAATTGGTCGAGGAAACTACATGATTACATGACTCCTTACGCTTCAAAGTCTCCAAGAGCTTCGTATATGAATTATCGAGACCTCGATTTGGGAGTAAATAATTATAATGGAGATGGCAAAACAACAACAAGTTATGCGCAGGCTAGCGTTTGGGGGCTCAAGTATTTCAAGAACAACTTCAAAAGGTTGGTGCAGATAAAAACTAAGGTCGATCCAACTAACTTCTTCAGAAACGAGCAGAGTATTCCGTCCCTATATGCCAAGTCGTCGTCGAAGAATAACTAACTTTAAGACGACCGGGGTAACAATTAAGATAACTTTTCGAAATATTATTCTTTCATTTTCTTCTTATGTTCATAATTAATTAGTTGCTATATGTAACTTGTGTGTTTATAATCCTTTATTTTTATTTTTTTATTCTTTGTCAATTCTGTATTTTGAAAATTTATGTTGTAATTTATAACACTTGAAAAACCATACTGGTTCTGACAGCACACCGAAAATTCCTAATTTTATTATTTACCATGATAATATTGATATGTTAGATGCAATTTTTGGAAACAAAATTGAAAATTTTGAATTAAATATTGACATATCTTTTTTTTTTTTTAATTATGTGAAGCTATATAGATATAGGAAAAAAGAGAGGAAACACTATACTTGTTTCAATAAAGACCGTCTAGATTTTCATTTGATAACAATCCTTCAAATTGGGGTTCTCCAATTTTCCATGGTTTGATATCTTCCTCCTCTATTACTTGTATTGATCTTCGTGACTGTATATACACATCTTCGAGTAACGAATGTTGGATCATTAATCCAACATTGGACTTATATGTGAAATATTATGTGTTGCAAGACTGTCACGTAAAGTTAAGCCCGTTAAAGTGATCGATTAAAGTTTATCTGGATTGGGCTTTAATGTGTCTAATAGGGTGTGAGCCTTTAATGTGTAGAGACATTAGGGTAATTTTATTATAGTGATGGGCTAAAATAAAATTACACAAGATAGCCCATTAGGTTATCTATATATATTGGTCATGGTCCCCGGATCACATGTACGAATTCCATTCTCTATGTATTCCATCGACATAAAGAAAACGAAGAGAAGTCTAAAGGGTTCTCGGGTTCGGATGTACATGATGATCTGAAAGATCCATGATCGTTTCATATCAATTCCACCGGAGTAAGGTACGCTTCCGATTTAAGTTTATGCACAATATTCTTGATGATTCGGCATGACGGTTCCATGGGATTTATTCAAGTTTATTCCAACAAGTGGTATCAGAGAGCCGACCATGTTCGAATCATCTAGATTTTTTATTTATTCATTTTGATTGATTCTCCGTGTTATGAAATTGATTTTCATGGAATAAGTTTTTGATAATTTGGATTAAGGTTATCGGCAATAAGGTTACCTAACTAGGGTTTATTTCAACCTTAATTTGATTAATTCTATATAAGTACTTGGAAATTTCATGTCAGTTTTCTTGGTGGATTAAGAAATTCCAGAATTAAGGTTTAATTGTAAAATTGAAATCTGGAAAATTTGTGAATTCCCAATGATTTACTGATTAAGTTCAATATGAATTGAAATAAGGTTCCTTGATTCAATTAATTCATATGAAGGTTTAAGGTTAATCAAAAAATCTGAAATTCTATTTTGGGTCACAACAGGAATTTTCCTCTTCCGGCAATAGTTCAGGCTGTGATGATTGGCTGATTAAGGAGGGAAGGGTTACTTTTTTGAATTTCATTACGACGTCGTTTAGAGCAAGAGTTGTGTTTGACTTATAAAAACGTGTTATGGAGTAGCAATTATCCTCAAAAGAGACGGGCTCGTGAGTGGCACGTGAGAGGGTTGCATGGCTGCCATAAACCCTATGTTTTCAGTAAACCCTAGCTATATAAATGGAAAGTGGAGAAGAAACTCTCCAAGTTTGGACTAGCTAGTGTAGTTAGGGTAGGTAGCTGTAGTTGTCTTTTAGCAGCTGCCATTTTTATCTTTTGTAAGGCTTTATTTATTGTGTTTTCCTTTCTTGTATGAATTCAAAGCTCACTTTTGGAGTTGGTAATGAATGAAACCTATTTTCAGTTTTGTTTTGTTTTGTTGAGTTCCGGATATTAAAGCTAGTTCATGACATTTGGTAATCAGAGCATGGTTCCGGACATCACCTGTTCATTATCACTCAAGAATTACTCACCTCATATTCACTAAACACAGCACCACAAAGCACTTCACTGGCACAAAAATGAGTAGAAATAGGAATGAAATCACAGATCCATTGCAAGAAACCACGGATCCGTTCAGGGAGGAGCAGCGAGAGATAAATACCAGACACCAAGCATAGATGAGGACCTTGAAGGAAGAGATGACCAATATGAGCTTCAATATGGAGCAAGTTAAGAGATTACTTGAAGACATGACCAAGAACAACAAGGGGAAAGAACCAGTTTATGTGGTGGGGCAGTCATCTCAAAACGACAGGCTCTACACACCTCACCAAGACCATTTCATGCCGGGCTTCACACCAGACAGAAGTGTTGAGGGCAACAGAAGGAATCCCATGGAAGCTGAGAATGTGGGGCAGAGAGGGCAGGAGATGCAGATCTGCAACAATACAAGGGGGCCGAGGGGTGAGTTTCCCAAATTTAACGGAGAGGACCCCAGAACCTGGATAAGGAGGTGCAACAGGTACTTTGTCTTGAACCCTATGACTGATGTGGAGAGAGTAATGATGGCTGCTATGAATCTGGAGGGAAAGGCTGAATATTTGTACATGGATTATGTGGAAGGAAGGGAGTTTGTAGGGTGGAATGTATTCTCCAATATGGTGTATGAAAGGTTTATGGATGAGGAAGGAATAAATGTGGTGGAGCAGTTCCACAAGCTGAGACAAGAGGGAAGTGTAGAGGATTACAGGCTCAAGTTCGAGGAGCTCAAGGCCTTTATGGCTAAGAACCATAGGAACTTAGGTGAAGATTACTACATTAGAGCCTTTTTGGGAGGGATGAAGGATGAGCTGAAGAGCCTAGTGAAAGTGCTCAAACCTATGTCTTTAGCACAAGCTATACAGATAGCTAAGATGTATGAAAATACTTTGGACCACCTCAAGATGGGACTGAGAAACACTGTCAAATAAGCTACGAATATAGCCAATATGGGGGAAATGAGACTCACCAGGGAGGCACTAACAGAAACTGGAACACACCAAACCACAGTCATAAAGGAAACATCATAAGGAAGCTGTCTAAACCAGAAATGGAAGACAGAAAAAAGAGGGGATTGTGCTTCAATTGTGATGAGAGGTTTGTTCCAGGGCATAAGTGTAAGAATGTGTTCACCATTGTTGGAGTTGAAGAGGAGACAGATGAACGAGAAGGGTTAGAACAATTAGAGGAAGTGCCAGAAGGAGTAGGGGAAGAGACTATTGGCATCTCTCTCACTGCATTGACTGGGCAGTCAACTGCCAACACCTTGAAGGTCAGAGGCAAGGTCAAGAACAATTACTTGACAATGCTTCTTGACACAGGGAGCACTCATAGTTTCCTGGACCCTCAGACAGCAAGGAAACTTGGTTGTGAAGTAGTATACACTAACAAATTATTGGTCACAGTGGCCAATGGAAATCAAATGGATTGCAATGCTAAATGTCCAGCATTTCAGTGGGAAATGGGGAAGCATCACTTCATATTTGAGATGAGGTTGCTCAAATTAGGAGGGTGTGATGCAGTGATTGGTGTGGACTTTATGCAGAAGTTTGGGCCAGTGCTATTTGACCATGTGAATCAATTTGTCACTCTGAGGCATGGTATCAAAGACATAACCATTCATGCTGACAAGCAAGAGGCCTCTATCAGCATGATCACTGGCCAGATGCTGAGCAAGATGTTTAAGAAAGGGCAAGTAGGACTGGGGTGTTTTTTTATGATGAGTGGAGAACAGAAGGAACAGTCTTCAGATCAGGATCAGAATGACAGCATGGGGAGGTTACTGTTAGAATTTAAGGACATCTTTCAAGAACCTACAGAATTGCCACCTAACAGAAACATTGACCACTCAATCACCTTAAAAGAGGGAGCAGTTCCTTTTAAGGCACAACCATACAGATATCCTTACATGCAAAGGAAAGAAGTGGAGAAAATGGTAGAAGAGATGTTGAAAACTGGAATAATCCAAGCTAGCACCAGCCCATTTGCCTCACCAGTCCTTCTAGTGAAAAAGAAAGATGGGAGTTGGAGGTTTTGTGTGGACTACAGAAGGCTAAATGCCATCACTGTCAAGGATAGCTACCCTATCCCCATTATTGATGATCTCTTGGATGAGTTAGGCCAGGCCAGGGTGTTTTCTAAGATTGATTTGAGGGCTGGTTATCATCAAATTAGGGTCAAATCTGAGAACATCCCAAAAACTGCATTTGTGACTTCTTCAGGGCATTATGAGTTCAAGGTGATGCCATTTGGACTCACCAATGCTCCTGCAACCTTCCAATCTTTGATGAATGATATATTCAGGAGACAACTGAGGGAGTTTGTGCTGGTCTTCTTTGATGATATATTGATCTATAGTGCAAATGAAGCCATGCATTTGGACCACTTGAGGACAGTGCTAGAATTGTTGAGGCAGCACCAATTGTATGCAAAATCATCCAAGTGTAGCTTCAATCAGAAGAGGGTAGAGTACCTTGGATATGTAATTGATGAAAATGGAGTAGGGGTTGACCAAGAGAAGATTAGGAGTATCAAGGAGTGGCCACTACCACAGATAGTGAAAGCTTTGAGGGGGTTTTTAGGGTTGACAGGCTATTATAGAAAGTTTGTCAAGGGGTATGGAACCATTGCCAAGCCCTTGACAACACTACTCAAGAACGGGCAGTTTGGCTGGAATGATGAAGCAAACAAAGCATTTGAAGCACTAAAGGCAGCCATGATCAACACACCAGTGCTGCAGTTGCCCAACTTCAGCAAGAGCTTTGTGGTAGAGACTGATGCATGCCAGCATGGGATTGGGGCTGTTCTTATGCAAGAGGGTCACCCCATTGCTTACCTCAACAAAGCCTTAGGGCCAAGGAATGCTGGACTGTCCATATATGAAAAAGAGTTCCTAGCCATCCTCTTGGCAGTGCAGAAATGGAGATCATACTTGATCTGTGGAACATTCATTATTAGGACAGACCAGAAGAGTCTCAACAAGTATCTGTTGGAGCAGAAGTTGTCTACTCCACTACAACACAAGTACCTAGCCAAGCTTATGGGGTTCAACTACAAGATAGAGTACAAGAAAGGAGCAGAAAACAAGGCTGCTGATGCCCTCTCAAGGAGAGAAGAACCACTGGGGGTATCACAAATCACCCTTTTACAACCAATGTGGGTGAAAGAAGTAGGAGAGAGCTATATGAATGATAGAGAAGCAGAAGAAGCTATTGTAGAATGCACCATGAGACCAATGGATGTTTCCTTCTTTGAGTCCTGTGAAGGAATTCTGAGATGCAAAGGGAAGATTTATGTGGGAAGTAATCTTGATTTTAGGAGAAAAATCATAGAGTTCATACATAACTCTAGCTTTGGTGGGCACTCAGGGATTCAAGCCACTTTTCAAAGGGTTCAAAGTACTTTTTGGTGGCCACAGATGAAGCTTCACGTGGAGGAAGTGGTCAGAGAGTGCCACATATGTCAAATCAACAAGCATGAGAATGTAAGGAGCCCTGGCTTGCTGCAGCCTCTCCCCATACCAGACCAAGCTTGGTCTCACATCTCTATGGATTTCATTGTGGGGCTGCCTAACTCTAGAGGAAAAGAGATTATATGGGTAGTTGTAGATAGACTGACCAAATATGGGTATTTCATTGCTCTCAGCCACCCCCTTACAGCCTCTATGCTGTCCCAAGTCTTCATTGACACAGTGTACAAGTTGCATGGACTCCCTACTAGTATTGTGTCTGATAGGGACCCCATCTTCACTAGTAATTTCTGGAAGGAGCTCATGAAGGTCTTAGGGGTGCAGCAGCAGATGAGCTCTGCTTATCACCCTCAAACAGATGGTCAAACAGAAAGAGTGAACCAATGTTTGGAAACATACTTAAGGTGTATGTGTGGTCACTTTCCTAAGGAGTGGAGTAACTGGATTTCCTTAGCTGAATGGTGGTACAACACCAGTTACCACTCCACCATTCATAGAGCACCTTTTGAAGCTCTTTATGGGTATGCTCCCCCTCAGATGGGATATGGCCCTCACCTAATGCCTAAGACAGTGGGAGTAGAGACTTGGACTAAGGAACATCAAGCCACTACCCAGAAACTGAAGGAGTTGCTGAGGCAAGCTCAAGAAAGGATGAAGAGGTTTGCTAATTCCCACAGAAGTGGGAGGAATTTTGAAGAAGGAGAGTGGGCTTACCTGAAATTGAAACCCTACAAACAGCTCAGTCTGAGGAAGAGTAGGGTGTGGAAGCTAACCCCCAAATACTGTGGGCCATTCCTCATCCTAAGGAAGATTGGAGAAGTTGCTTATGAGCTGAAATTGCCTGATAACACCAACATCCACCCTGTCTTCCACGTTTCACAGTTGAAGAAGAAGGTAGGCAAGACATATAGGGTGGTGGAGGAATTACCTCCACTGGATGGGAAGAACCAAATCGTGCTTGTACCTGAGAAGGTGTTGGAGCATCGGTTGATAAAGAGGAAGAATGCAGCTGTGGGGCAGTGGTTAGTACAATGGGCACACTTGCCAGCTGAGGAAGCCACATGGGAAGATGGAGAGGAAATGATGAAGAAATACCCGAATTTTCAGCCATGAGACATGGCTGAAGTAAGGGGGGAGGAGTGTGATGATTGGCTGATTAAGGAGGGAAGGGTTACTTTTTTGAATTTCATTACGACGTCGTTTAGAGCAAGAGTTGTGTTTGACTTATAAAAACGTGTTATGGAGTAGCAATTATCCTCAAAAGAGACGGGCTCGTGAGTGGCACGTGAGAGGGTTGCATGGCTGCCATAAACCCTACGTTTTCAGTAAACCCTAGCTATATAAATGGAAAGTGGAGAAGAAACTCTCCAAGTTTGGACTAGCTAGTGTAGTTAGGGTAGGTAGCTGTAGTTGTCTTTTAGCAGCTGCCATTTTTATCTTTTGTAAGGCTTTATTTATTGTGTTTTCCTTTCTTGTATGAATTCAAAGCTCACTTTTGGAGTTGGTAATCAATGAAACCTATTTTCAGTTTTGTTTTGTTTTGTTGAGTTCCGGATATTAAAGCTAGTTCATGACACAGGCGAGACGGGGTGATATGGTGGTCTAGCGGCGGTTTTGATGCAGAAGGTGTGTGACGGCGGTTTGTTTGCTGAAGAAGCAAAATTAGGTTGATTAAGTTTTTGGGAAATTGCAATTTACCACGTTAATGTTAATTGAAATTGCTATTAAGTCCCCCATTTATGTTCTGCTAATTTGCACGACCGCTTTGTGGATATGGATTAGGTCAAGGAACTTATGGTTTATGAAATTAAAATTTGGTCCCCTGAGGTTATAATTGAAATTCTCTGAAATTTTAATTTGGTCCCCTAATTTAAGTTATTCCTGATTTTGGGCCGGGGTCGATTTGAAGTAACGAAAAATCTGCATTACAGCCTCAAGCTTTCGAAAATTTCATTTCAGTTCCCTTTTTTTTTAGGGGCTTTAAGCTATAGGTCCCTAGTGACAAACCTTATTTGAACTAAATGACAAATCTAACTAAACATTTGCTTCACATCCTTTATAAATTTCATTCCAAAAATACCCCCACATACAAAAAATAAAATATGCACCAAGTAATATTTAAACTGTATTTATCATTTTTTCATTCTTCATTTAACATTTTTATTTTCGCATCTAGCATTTTTGTTATTATTTTTTTTGGTAGAACAATTTTTCTTTTTGCATTTTCGTATTTTTTCCAATTTTTTTCTACATTATATTGAAAATTGTGATTTTTTTTTTTTTTTTGTTGGCCGTAGTCTTCTATAGAAACTCGTAGGAAACCATAGTAGTTTGTAGAAAACTGTAGTAATTCGTAGTCAAGTATTCTTAAAACCCTAATCTTCTTTTGAACCCTAGCCGTCACACACCATAGACACCCATAGATACTCATAGACATGAAATCGAAAATTTTCAGATTCGCTCCACCAAACCGTAGATCTCCTCCACCAAACCCTAGATCTGCGACGCTAACATCACCACGTCGCTAAAGATGCCACAAACCCCACCCACGTTGCCATTACCACCACACCCCACCCCCCCACCCCCAAAGTCGAGCACCACCGACACTATCCCCAGCCATGAGTGCCGCCACCACCAACAATTAGAACCACCACCGCCGCCACCAGCATCTGGAACCACCGCCGCCGCCCCCTGCATCTAGAACCACCGCCGACGCCACCAGCAACCAAAACCACCGCTGCCCACATCAAGATCCGAATTGAAAAACGCCTCGGTGACCAGTAGATTAACAATATAGTCTCCATAACCATCCCACCATAATTGAGAGAGAGATAAAAGAGAGAGATAAAGAGAGAGGAAGCAGCGAGAGAAAAGTAGAGAAACGAGAGAAAGAGAGAGAGAATTGAAAAAAAAGACACAGATCTGGTTTGAAGAACCGTAAAATAGAGGTTATATTTAGGGTATAAGGGCAAATTAGGAATTAAAAAAAACAAAAGGATTAGTTTAAAAAATGGGTGTATTTAAAATATTATATTTTAAAATAGGGGTGTATTTAAAAAAATTAGTTTGAGGTTGTAATTTAGTTCTAATTAAGTTTGGTAGGAGGGACCTAAACATATTAACCCCTTTTTTTTAAGTCTCTCTCAAAACTGTGATATACATTCAGAAAAATACATTTTAACCCCCAAATTAAGCATTTATGAATCTCAGGTCCGTTTTAAATCAAAGACTTTCCTTACAAAATTTCTATTCAGTCCTTCAAGTTTTTTTTTTTTTGGATTTTCTGAATTTGGGGCAAATGCAATTTTTAAGGAATGAAAAATTGATTTTAAGTTTTACAAAAGGTTTTGGGGCCACTTGAAATTTATGTTTTATGAAGAATCAAACGAATAAGTGAATTATTTTTTAATTCTCTTTAAGAACTTGTTTGGTCAATAAAGTGAGATTCAGTTTGAATTTCAATTTAGTTTCCTGAGGGATTTTTTTTTTTTTTTTTTTTTTTTTTTTTTTTGGGGAATTTCTGATTTCTAAAGTTCGAGTCTTTTTGGATTAATTAGTCAAATTATGGATATGAATTATTATAATTCAATTGGTTTTGACTCATTAAAGTTTCGTTTGTTTGTCAATATATGTATGAGTTATCATGTATAACTCGATAAGCTTTGACCCAATCGATATTTGGCACGTAGACTCGTGACTTTATTATAAATTTGAGTCTTCATTGTTTTGTGAAAATTCATAAGAATTTGGATTTATTTGTCCGAAATTTATTGTTGGCTTTAAATCTAATAAGGTTGAATTTGTGAGCTCATTTTATTTTAATCTCAAAATTCAAACAAATATGAATTTTATGATTTATGGTTTAAGCTCATCTTTGGGTTATAAAGTGAAGATTTCTAGTCGACTTTATTTTGACTTTAAATCTAAATAACGTGAAATTTGGGTTCATAAGGTAATTTAATTAAGCCTCTGACTAAAGATTGTTTGAGAAAGTCTAAAGGCTTAAATCCAGTTAAAATTCAAATATTGGTTTGGTTTATGTATTTTGATATGAATTAAGAGAAGCAACATCTCGCCTAAGTGAGCTCTCCTGTGAAACTTAATTTATTTTAAAATACAAAAGGTTTTGTGCATGTAATAATGTGGGTATTGTGTCGGCCCTAAGGAAGGCCAATACTTTGCAGAATTGCATGTGCACATTGTGGTGGTAAACGCGTGGCGATTATTTGGTGTTTTGCATGTGAATAATATTTTGGCCCTAAGGTAGAATTATTATTTGATGTGCTCTTATTGTCAGTGTTTGATTACTACACCAAGATATCACTTACAAGTTAATATCATTGTCCAAAGATAAGTTATTAATGGAGTGCCCGATATCTTGAGATGGAATATACCTTTATTTGAATTTGTGGTTGATATATAATAAATATGTGACGGTTATTAGAATTTCATGTGAACTGTAAATTGGCCCTAAGGTAGATTTATTGTTTGACACGATAGTTTACCGTCAATATTTATTTATAAACAGTTGCCGCTTAAAAAGTTAACGAGTCGTCCATAACTTCATGTTAACATTGGGCTAGGTATTTTATGATAAATGAACCCATTTCCGTTTAATTATGTCACACATACATAGATTCTATTTGATATTTTTTATGACATAATAGTAGTTGTGAGCATGTCTTCTTGTTTATGTTCTCTATTTAGTTCATGCTTTCGCTTCTGTATTCTCTGTCAATGTTAATTTTGGTTCTTGTGCTTTATAGCACAATTTACTTATTATTAGGGTGCATAGATCTTGATTTTACCTTTTAAATAGAACGACCAACTAGTTACTTCGGAATTAAAAGTTTCCTTAAGGTTAAGGTAAAAGGGACTTAAAGAATATGATCGTTCTAATTATAAGTATTAAGATCATTTGGTGCACCATTTAAGAAATCTTTAGGGGCATCAAGATTGATAGGGCAAGCACAAGAATATTTCTTAAGGCATTTTTTGATACGTTTTATTATTAAAATGACAAGTTTGAATCAAGTATAGTTTTGACTAATCTTGTTTCATTATTAATAAAGAAAAGAAATATAAAGGAGTACCTTCAGTATTAGTCTTATCTCACTTTCGGCTTAAGCACTAAAGTTACGATTTTTTAACTTTAAAGTGCATATAGTTTGATTTTTCTTTCTACATCTATAGTCAACATAAGGTTTGTTTCAAAACCTAAAGGATAAATAAATTCTTTGTCAGCTCTTATTTGACCGTGTAGAAATAAAATGACATAAGTGAGAAAAGACTAAAAGTACTCAGTTAGCTATTATCCCATAGAATGACACATTGTTGCAGTAGAGACATCATAATAGATTTTCCAAAAGTAACAGAATCATGTCCGCTTTATCTGTTATTTAAAGATATGAGTCTCCAAAGTATGTCAAATGACAAGTAAGGTTTTGCTTCTAATCTTAAGAGAAGCACTAAAGACTGCAACATATGGTTTTTAAGACGGGATGTATAAAATCTCTTAAGGATATTGAGTTTAAGGGGGGAGGAAGGGTTATACTCATTGTTCTATGAAAGAGAGAATTTATTTTTCTCATTTTGTTGCTATAGACAATAATAAAAATACTGTATTCTCCCACATGAAGGAAATTGCTCCTTAAAGATAAACTCAACAACCTTAAGAGAATACAATATTAAATTGAGTTAAACTTAAGATGATAATGACATTTGGGATCTTATCAATTGTCAAAAGTGTGAAATCATTTGGTCACAAATGTATATTTGAGACCGTTTGAAATTTCAATAGGCAATGTTGAAAAGTTATAACTAAAGTCTAATCACCTAGAGTTTCACTCAATACGGACTCTATTTTAGAGTTTTATGATTCCCTAAATGGTGTTACAACTCATAATGATTATCTCATATTTGTGAGGTAAATAAAGTTAATGTTTGTATATACCATATGATACGTGGGAGATAATCATACACATCTCACTCAATGCCCAATAAAGATCTTACGGTAAAGAAGAATGCAAAAGGTTCCCTCTGGCGTCAGCTTTGGGAAATTATATGCATACTTCGGTATGTACGCATTCGGCTAAATCGTACATAAAGTTTGACAGATATTTAATAACTCTTTAAAGTGGATCTTTGGAAATGAACAAAAGGGTTATACAGTAATTATAGAGAATATAAGGTCATTTATGCTCATTTATCGAAATCAGTTCATTTGGGAGATCATTTGGTTTTTTGATTTTGAGTTTGTATGATGCTTGTACATTATAGATCCATTTTATGTATATCGAATTAAAAGAGAATTTAAGTACGAGTGTTTAGCCAACACCCAAAACTCTTTTAACTACGTAATCAGTTTATGAAAGCATCTTATTTTGTAATATACAGAGTGGATAGGTGTCTATAAAATACGTCGATATAAACTCCATTATGTGTACACACTAAGGATGTCACCCAAAAGGTCTCATGAGCATATTGCTCGTATGGGTGTCATATTATTTAAGGATATTCGGTTTTAGTGGGAGTTTATAATAAATGTGTTATTTTGGCGTAGACACAATTTTTTGGGTTAAGGATACTCTTAGGATAATTTCTGCAGAAATAAGGTTTTGGTTTATTCACACTCTGATTTGTTAAGGTTTGATCTCATTAAGGAGGACCAATTGGAAATAGGTATGTTAAGGTCACATTGCATGACATTTCCATGCTACACATCCACATCATAATCTATGTCATTCAATTGTGTTGATATTGTGACCATTGTAGGGTCCCGTTACGACTAATGTGAACGAAGGCCCCTTTGATTCAGTGTTAGCATGATTGATGGACGAGATTGGTTATAGACACACTTCAGTAATGACAGCAAAGTTGAGCTCAAAATTTATTTATGCAACATATAATTATAAAGTTACACATATAGTCCAAGTGGGAGATTGTTGGATCATTAATCCAACATTGGACTTATATGTGAAATATTATGTGTTGCAAGACTGTCACGTAAAGTTAAGCCCGTTAAAGTGATCGACTAAAGTTTCTCTGGATTGGGCTTTAATGTGTCTAATAGGGTGTGGGCCTTTAATGTGTAGAGACATTAGGGTAATTTTATTATAGTGATGGGCTAAAATAAAATTACACAAGATAGCCCATTAGGTTATCTATATATATTGGTCATAGTCCCCGGATCACATGTACGAATTCCATTCTCTATGTATTCCATCGACATAAAGAAAACGAAGAGAAGTCTAAAGGGTTCTCGGGTTCGGATGTACATGATGATCTGGAAGATCCATGATCGTTTCATATCAATTCCACCGGAGTAAGGTACGCTTCCGATTTAAGTTTATGCACAATATTCTTGATGATTCGGCATGACGGTTCCATGGGATTTATTCAAGTTTATTCCAACAACAAAAATGTCCATGATTGAGCAACATAAACTCTCGTTTTTTTTTCCTTTTTTTTTCCCGGCCAATAGTCGACGATACAGGTAAAAAGATTGGTGTTCAGCTCACAGAAATGTTTGGACAAAAAAATGTGCTAATGTTAAACAAATATCGACCAAGCGATCATCTAATTCCTGTTCCTCAACTAAAGCCAGAAACGCTTTACAGTTTCAACATCAGACTTGCCTCTGGAGATTATGCAATTTACTTGCAGTTATTGATTAATATAAGGGATTATTTGAGATAACCCCTCATTTACAATGTATCATTAGACTAAATCCTTTTTTTTCCTCCTTTTTGAGATAAATCCAATTGTAATTTATTAAACAAATTATATTATTAATAACCTGTTATACCCTTTCTTAATTTTTTTAACCTACTCAAACCCCGAAACACGTCCCTTCACTTATTCCTCTTCTCCCTTCCTTCTCTCCACAATCACTCACGCCCCACAACCTTGCTTCGTCTTCTTCCTTCCTTCTCTCCACAATCACACCATAATCTTGCTCCACAACCTCGTCGTCTCACCGGATGACCACACCAATACGAATTAATAAGGTGAAGCACTAAATATTATCGAAAATTCCATAATATCCAAAAATATTTTCAAATTTTGGATATTTTTTTTCTGAAAATTTAGAATTATAATTTATTTATTGTATTTTTAGCTACAATTGGCTATTGTTTGGATGCTATTTTGCTGCTGTTTTTTGATGTTGTTTTTTCTGCTGTTTTTTGCTGCTGTTTTTGCTGCTTTTTTTTTCTGCTGTTTTTGCTGCTGTTTTCTTTTGGCTTTGCTGCTGTTTGGCTCCTAATTTGCAGCTGATTTTGTTGCTGTTTTGCTGTTGTTTTCGTGTTGGTTTGCTGTTGTTTTAAGATGTTGGTTTGCTGCTATTTTTTTGCTATCATTTTTTCTTTATATCCATAAATAAATTCTATATGATGGATAACAAAATAGAAGTGACAACTAGTTGAATTGTTGAATGAGCTATTATATATATATGAGATTTTCAATATACTTTTGAGGCTCCTTCATGTTTTCGGTCACTATTTGAATATTTGTTATTATACTGTTGTTGTAATTTTTTAATGGATTAACTTATTTCGTAATGGATTATGTTAATATTTTAGTAGATTTTGATAATTTTTGTAGTGGGTTTCGGCGAGATTATAGTGGATTTTAAATTCTTGCTTTGGAGACCGAATTTTAGTGAATAAATTAAATTGACACGAACCCCTTAATATAAATTAAAAACATTATTTCAAATAGCACATGTTTATTTGCCTATACTGACAGTGGCGGAACATGGCAAGGGCAGGTGGGGGCGGTTGACACCCCAGAAAAAAAAAAAATAGTACTATTATACAATTATATTTAAAATTAGTTTTATATTTTGGGCTTTAAAAATTAAAAATAAAAAACCTAATTTAATAAAATTGAAAAAATATCCATCTCTTTTATCTACCATAGTACAATTAATTGTGGTCCCCTATACTAACTCTCCACAAAACAATAACTCCTAAGTCCTAGAGAATTAATTAATTAAGATACAACTAAACATGCAACAGTAATACAAATATGAAATATCTTAAGGGGTTTTTGTGCATAAGTACCTAACCAAACATCTTTATTATTCAGGTTTAGGGGCTATATTTCTTTCACCAATAAGTCCATCCCTTTAATATTTATTATAAATAAAGGAAAAATTTATGTATATGACAAAATTACCACCAACCCTTTACATTTAATTCTTGATTGTAACCCCAATTTAATCAGTTTTGACAAAAAAAAATCCAATTTTGAAAATTTTTTTTCAATTTTTTTGTATGGTCTATTTTTTTCCGCCGCTGGATTCTGGAATTGAATTTTTTTAGTGTTTTTGTTTTTTTACGTCAGCCACTTAACGTTGACCGTAATTGTACTGTCATTAACGGTAATTACACTGTCACTTACAGTAAATTAACGTAATTATACTGTCACTGACAGTACATTAACGTAATTGTAATGCTGTTGACAGTACAAGTACAGTAAGAGCAACGAATTTTTTTTTTTTTTTTGTTATTTTTTTTTAATTTTGTTTGATTTGTTGACAAGTCAACGTAATTATATTACTTTCGTTGACAATAAAATAACTGCAAACACAATAATATTACTGTCAACCACATCAATATTATTGTCTTTTTTGGGTTTTTTTGTTTTGTTTGAGTTATTTGCAGAGTAACGTAATAATATTACTGTCTATTATTGTAATATTATTGTAATCTTTTTTTGTCATTTAGCAACATCCCCTTGTTTGACTTTTATAAATACCAAATATCAGGTTGTAAATACCTCTTTTGTTACACAAATCGATATCCGCGTGTTGATTTTTATAATTTAAATCGGAATTTAAGAACCGTTTGTTTTTTGGACAATATCACGCAGGCATACCGATTTGTGCTACAAAAATTCGGTATATGCGTGTCAATTTTACAATGCATAGGTGGCTGTGTGTTTTTTTAAGACCGTTTTCCTACTTTCTTGCAGCAACCTAGGGGATTGATTGAGGATGATTCGGATGAATTTTCTATCGAATAAATATTTGAGACACGAGAAGCTCTACTCGATTGGGTTAAAAGAGTTGGTGTATGACACGAAATCATGATAAACATTGTCGTTTCAAATTCGGGATTGAAAGGGTGTAGGTGAAGCAGGAGCTACATCAATCCGAGTGCGTCGACCGGGAGGATTAAAAGGGGAACGACTGATTTTTTTCTTTCCACTTTGCGCTTTTGAGCACTTTCATTTCATTTATAGTTCTGAGGTGGTCTACGGTAGACGAGGAGGTTGAGGGTCCACTTCAAAACATTTAACGAAAATCAATTAACCAAATATGTAAAATATATACTATAAAAAACAAAAACGAACGAAAGAAATCGACATTACAGTTTCGATTTCTTATTCTATAATCGACATACCACCTCCGATTTTGCCTTGTAAACTCGACATTGTATCGCGGATTTGGGGAAGAAAAATCGGCATTATTATGCTGATTTACTATACAAAAATTGGCCTGAGTTTCCAATTTTCATAAAGAACCAACATTCCAAAAAATCGACTAAACCATTACAACGCAACAGGAAATAAACATAGATTAATGTTCACAATGGATGTTTATCAAGATCAATACTCATTTTCAAGGAATCAATACTTGATTAATGTTTTCGAATTTACCAATAAAAACATAGTATAAAAAGACTTACTTATCGGTGGTGGTGCTTGGGTGGTGGTGTACAAGTGGGTGGATTGTATGTCAGTGTTGGCGCCGTGGCGGTCTCGCTGGAAGGTGTCGTGGTGGTGGTGCGGCGTGGGTGGTGCAACGCCAGTCGTGACTTTTTTTTTTTGTGGGCTATTAGTGATATCCCCCTCTACGATTATTTTAATAAGGATGGGTCCAGCCCCTTTTCATTATTAGTGAGAGACTCGTCATTTCTTTATTCCTAAATTTGCCCTTTCTCTATCCCCTATCCATTTCCCACTATTTTGATGCATTTTTTTTTAATTCAAATTTCATTTTTTAAATATATTTATTTAAAAAAATAAAAATAACTTAAAGGATTAATTAAAAATAAATTCTTTATATCAATTTTTTTTTTATTTTTCGTTTTATTTTTCAGAATCAACTACTAAAACTTCATAATCAACTACAATATTTGCGAAGTCAACTATAATATTGTCGAAATCAACTACAATATATATATATATATTTTTTTAATTTCCAGTCTTTTATACGTTTTGTCTTCTTCATAGTCAACTACGAAATTACTGAAATCAATTATTCTTTTTGTTCGTTTTTTACCAAAATCAACTATACGAAAACTGTAAGACAATTACAAAAAATAGTGTTTTTTCCAACATCAGATTTGCCAAAACCGAAAACAACTACAAATTAACAAAAACAACTATAGAAAATGTAATTATAAAATTATCAAAAACAACTACAAAATTGTCGAAATCAACTATAAAATTTATCAAACTCAACTACAAAAATCGAAAACAACTACAAAATTAGCGTAAACAACTATGTAAATGAATCGAAATCAACTATAAATTGTCGAAATTAACTACGAAGAAAATCCCCCAATTCCACCAAGACTACTATAAATTTGCGAATACAACTATAAACACACCATCTCCTCCAGTTCACATTCGTCCCAACTCTTCAACAAAATCGTTTAATACGTAGAATACGGATAACTGCACACATTGATAAAAGTTAGCGTATCATCAAATAGCCACAAAACAAATTATTAAGTACCACTAGCAAAAGTTTTCGTAGACAAAAATAAGATTGCAACAAAAATTATATAGACACGGACATCATATGATAGCATATTTCCACGGATTTGAGTGTTGGAATAAGAAATATACATCTTATATGTGAATGTAGTACCTGTACACTTGAACTCCTAGTGAAATCCTTATCCCCTTATTCTAACCGCACAATTTAAGAAATCATAAAACACACAGAACCGATTTCATTGATGGATGCGGTTTTCCGACGAAAATTGTAGGAATGCTTCCAAAAATAGAAGAACTAAAAGAAAAAAAAACATCAGCAGATCCGCCTGTAATGCCCAATCATCCATACATGGCCAATAATAAGCGTATTGCATCAAGGCATATAGTTAAAATTCATTATTCATGATGCATGATTACGACTACTTGCTACACATGTGCCTTAATTGTGTTTTAATACGTGACCGAATACTTTTCTTAAAATATGCTAATACATGATACATTTTATTGAACTTCTATTGTATGATTTACGATGAACTTACGTGATATATTGCAGTGAGAAACTCTGTTTCTCAGTTAAGAGAGGATCAATGTGCTAAACGGTCATATATTCATCATAATTGCATTTATGAATTTTAATTACATATTAATATGATTAATTACATATATAATTACTTGAAGTAACTTATATAAGACTAAAATCAAAAGTATGCAAAAGGGTGCAATTTGATTGGTTGGTTGACTAGGTTGCACAAGACAATTCTCAAATTGTTTACACTTGATTATAATGAGTAAACATCAGCCCCCTATCTCATCTCAAGCTGTAAAAACGTGGAGGAACCATAAGAATACAACAAATACAAGTCTTCCAGTCATGAACCTCCATTTGGCCTTGTTGGGAATGGGTAGATAAGTGAAGACTTTGTGTTTTGGTCTTCATTTTCACTTGTCTTCTTCCAAAAAACGACCAGACCAATTACTTCAGCTTCTCTTCTTACTTCTTCACTTCCATATTCACATAAGAGAACATCAAACCTATAAAAACTCATAGAAGTATAGCTAGAACAAGTTCTTCACCTTTTCTAGCTAAAAATCCTACGTTTTGAAGTCTGAATTCATCTCTAATCAAGGCTTCTAGCACACCCTATCTAAGACTGACCTTTTCACTTCACACACCATATTGAACTTGAGGTAAGTTGAAGATTTCATTTGCTCATCATAAGAACCATATTATGTGTGTTTTAATGTGACTTTTGCTACGTGTTCTGCATGATGTTTGATGATTGATGAGTCATACTGATATGAAAGAATATGTTTCAAAAATGGGAGTATGATACTTGATTGATGGTCAGGTAGGCAAGGGACGTGGGAGAAACTGGCGGACCCAACACATGGTGGAAAATACCTGAGGTCGAAAGACCAGTATGGAAAACCCACAATTAAAGAAATTAAAGTAAGGTTGAAAGGCCGGTATGGAAACCCCGTATTATCTATTGGCCAAATATGATTAACAGGTTTCGAAAACCACATGCTATTACTATCAGTCAAGTACCACACTTCAAAAGTACCCGAAAAAGAGAACGATTTCAAAGGAAAGGATCATGAATGAAGTTATATGTGATATTGTACATATTGAATGAATAGTGTGTTATGTGATATATTTCTATTATATCAGTTTCAACTTGCTGAGCCATTAGCTCATTAGGTTCTTATGATGCAGGTAATGATGTACATGTTTAGAAGTTGACCTAGCCAAGAGCGGCCAGACAGAGATTTGTTCATATGCCATGCTTCGAGCCATTTTTGTAGCCGAGCTAAAAACTCTGATTTCATTTTGTTAGCCGTTGTGTTATGGTTTTAAAAAAATGTAACTTTGTAAACGCACTACAAAAAAAAGTTTTTTTTGTGACGATCTTTTGTGACAAATTCTAAATTCGTCACATTAGTAATGGATCTTATGACGAAATTTCAAGTCGTCGCGTAAATTGAATTTTTATGAGACAAAATCATATTTTGTCACATAAAGTTCATTTTATGCGACCACATTAAAAAACTGTCACGAAAGGAAAGGCTGGCTAGTTCTAACAATTGCTGCACATTTTTTTGTGACAATGTGCAGTTGTTTTATGACATAATAGTTTCGTCACATTCATTATTTTTCATGACAAAATTAATTTCGTCATTAGATAAAGTTCTTTTCAATTTAAAAAAAAGGGAAATTTGGGATAACACCCTAATTTTGAAAATATATAGGGATAGGTCCTATGGATTTTTCTTCCCTAGTCAAAAACCCAAATTCTAAACTTAATTTGACAGACCCCCTGAACAAATTGAAATACATATTTTACCCTTTTAGTTACAATTTAAAACCCTAACCCCTTTCTCTCTCTCTCAACTCTCGTTGCTTTTCTGCCTCCTCCCACCGCCTCTTCTCTCTCAAAACTCTCGATTTTTTTTTCTCTCTCTCATCCCCCACCACGGCTGCTCCTCCACCACCGGCGCAAAATCGCCGTTGATCCACCTCCGCCTTGCACCGCTGCTCCGCCACCGCGCTGCTCGGTTCTTTTCTCTCTCTCTAACCATTCTTCCTTCGCCCACCATAGATCCACCTCCACCGTTCAAGCGGTCGCTCCCCCTCTGTCTAGCGCCGCACCTCCTTCCCGAGCTCAACCGCCAACTATTTCCACCGCCATTTGCTTCAAACTGCTGCCCCTAGATGCGAATAATGAAGAGTACAACCGATGTGGAAAATCGCTATCCTTTTACAACAAATTTGTAGATCCGACACACAGTAAGTCGACTTGTTAATTTTAAACTATAGTTATTAGGTCAAAACTTGACAAGACATATTCTTCTGTTCAATGCTCTGCAAAACTTGCTAGATTGTGTCCATTGGTAAAACTTTTTTTTAGTTTGTTATTTATAAATAAATATTACTACTAAAAAGCTTGGAAAAACTTTGGACTTTAATCATTGTGGATGCAACTCCTTTGCAACTAATAGATCAATTTTGTTATTGTGTGGAGAAGTGAAATTTGAGTCACATTTAGTCATATATATAACAATATATATGTAATTATAGATAACTATAATCATGACTTTTTTGGTGGTGTAGATGAATATTATTTATATACATATATAGTCACATGTGGTCATGTACACATAGTCATATATAGTCACATATGAACATAACTAGATGTGATTATAGTTGACTACACAGAGTCATATATAGTCATGCAGTAACAAGAAAACATAACTACATGTGACTATAGTTCACCAAAGTAAATTTATCAAAAAAATTGTTTTTCATTGTTTTTTTTTGTATTTTTCATGTAATTTGATTTTTTATTAAAAATCATATAAATGTAATTTTTTTTTGTATTTATTTGAAGATGATTTGAAATACCTAATGTGTGAGAGCTTTGTTTGTCTGTAATAGAAATTTAACCAGTAATGGTTACTTACATGGGTGATTTGAGTCAGGTAAATATACAATTATATTAGTCATATACAGTCACATGTAGTCAGTCACATGTAGTCATGTATAGTCCTGACTACTTGTAACTATACATGACTATATATAGGACTTGTAGTATACTATAGTCATTTGTAGTCCATTTTAGTTCAGTGAATTTATCAACAAAAAAAATCATTTTTTTTTTGTATTTTTCATGTAACCTAACTCTCATGTTCCATTTTGCTATTTAACTCATATTTTTTTGTCGCAGGTTTTGCTTTTATTATAATTTTATGACATGCAGAGAATAAAATTCGATGAAGTGCCTTTGTGAAGTTGGGTTCATGCTACAGTACTCCGGACTTATGCCACTTATATAACTATTGATAATTGTATATAACTATAGTCACGTGTAGTAACATATATTTATATGTACGTTATGTGTTTTTTAATGTATAGTAATGCGTGTTCATGTTTTAAAGATTATATGCATGTGATTGTGTTTTTTTCAATTTTTTTGGGTTAGTTGATTTATAATATCAAGATTAAATTGTGAATTTTGTTGTTGGTATAGATTAATTTTGGGGTAAAAAGACAGTACATGATTACATATAACTATACATGACTGTGGTATACTGTAGTCATATATAGTCAATTTAGTACAGTAAATTTATCCAGAAAAAATTAAAAAAATAAAATATTAAAAATTAAAAAATTAAAAATAATCAAAAAATTAAAAAAATTAAAAAAATTAAAAAATTAAAAAATAAAAAAATAAAAAAATAAAAAAAAAATTAAAAAATTAAAAAATTAAAAAAATTAAAAAATTAAAAAAATTAAAAATTAAAAAATTAAAAAAATACAAAATACGATATATATATATATATAAAAAATAATAATAAAATAAGAATTTATATTTTTATTAAAATAATCTATAAAAATGATAAATGCAGGTCTAAAATGCTAAATGCAGTTCAACATTATGCTGAATGTAGGGGCGAAAATGCTGAATGCTATTGGGTGGAAATTGAACATAAGGGTTCAATAGTACTTTTACCTCTCCAGGGGGTTATATCAAAGAAAGAATTTTAGGAGTGGACCTAGCCCTATATAAGTTCCATATGATGGGTGTATATCAAATGGACCCTTAAAAAAAATCCCTCCCATTTTTTTAATTTTGAACGCCATTTTTTTTTATGTGACAAAAAAAGTGTTTTGTCTCTTAAATGCAAAACTAACTATTTTATGACTCCTCTTAATTAAATATTATTTAATTGACCACAAAATTTCCTTGGCATCCCTTTCCATTTTGTTTTTCGTGCGCATTTGGTCTCTCTCGCGCTCTCGTTCCGACTGTCGCCTCCACCACCACCGCCACCACCGCAGCCACCAACACCACCACCACCTTCGGCCTTCCGGTTGTCGCCTCCACCACCACCCCCGTCTTTCAATCTGTGGAGTGAAGGTTAGTAATTTCTTCCCCTCTCCACCCCTCTCCCTCTCTCTCATTGGTAAATTTAGGGTTTTTGCTCAAAGGGCTTAAATTGGCTTATCCTCAAAATTAAATGAGATTTATTTAATTTTATATTTCAAATCTTATATAGGGGTTCTTTGATGTTTGAATTATAGATTAAGTTTTTTGAAATTAATCGGAAATATAAATCATAATTATGGTGCTTTAATTTCATATTTGATTTTTCAATGCATGTCTACTAAGTAACCCGAAAGAAATTGAAGAGAAAATAAAGGCATATGTAATTTCACATTGGCATATTGTGCTTCCACAGATGACTGCGATTTGTTTGTTATTTTCAATTGTAATTTCATGTTGGGTGATTAATCTGCATTTTGATTTATATTGATGGTGCAAAAAAACAATTTTTTTATTGAACTTTTAAGCAATGGTTTGAAATTGAGGATTGGACCTGTTAACGTGTCCAAAGTATCGACGATGAAATGTTCAACAATGGCTATTGACATTGGAGAAACAGAACATATGCATATTAATGCATTTTTATCTAAGCCTAAACACAAATCAAACAGATAATGCATTGGAAGTAGAGCAAGTTCTGGTGATAAATCCTCAATGGGCTTTAATAAAAGTAAATAAAGTTCAAATGGTTTTGAGAGGTGTGCAGCTAAAGGGGGATTTAGAAGCTTTGGAGATGGAAAAAAGCAACAACCGATTACTGCTGGACTCGGTATGTAATTTATTTACTATATTTTTCTGCAATTTGAAATTGATTATAATTGATTTCGCCATTACTTAGGTTTACTGAGCTCGAGCACAAAGAGTATAATCAGTACACCAGTACACTCACCACAGAGTTAACAGATCAAAAGGAAAAGAATAAGATCTATGAAGAAAAAATAGAGACTTTGCAAGAAAAAATGCAAGAAACACGTCAATATATATATATATATATATATATATATATATATATATATATATATATATATATATATATATATAAATCTGTTAGCTAGCGATGTTGGGAATAGATGAAATACCGTGTGAGCTTGAAAGAGAAGAAGGAAGTGAATGAACAAGGGCTGCCACCTGGTTTCAGGTTTCATCCTACTGATGATGAGCTTATCACCTTCTACATAGCTTCCAAAGTCTTCAATGGCACTTTATGCGGTGTCCATATTGCGGAGGTTGACCTTAACAAATGCGAACCTTGGAAACTTCCTGGTATTTATTTATTTATTAGGGCTTGCATTGCATTTGTTTTCTTCACCACTTTCATTTTCAAGTTTCTTGTTCTTGACACACACACACACACACACATATATATATATATATATATATATATATATATATATATATATATATATATATATATATATATATATATATATATATATATATATATATATATATATATATATATATATATGGTTTTGTAGATGTGGCGAAAATGGGAGAAAGGGAGTGGTATTTCTTCAGCTAGAGAGACAGAAAGCATCCAACTGGGCTGAGAACTAACAGAGCCACCGCCGGTTACTGGAAAGCCACCGGAAAAGACAGAGAAGTTTACAGCAGTAGTAGTGGTGGTGGTGGTGGTGGTGGTGGTGGTTCAAGTACTGGTGGTGGTGCACTTCTTGGAATGAAGAAAACACTAGTTTCTACAAAGGGAGGGCCCCGCGTGGGGAGAAAACCAAGTGGGTCATGCATGAATACCGCCTCGACGGCGACTTTGCAAGAACAAAATCTTCTTGGTAAGAAAATTCAGCTTTAAAGCGTTATAGTATTTTACATCAGTTGATGTAAAATTGATATTTTTTTAATATTTCAAACTCTAAGTGTTATACATAGATTAGCGACAACCTAATATGTTCTTGACATTTATGATGAATGTTATGAGGTGATTCTTTCATTAAATGAGATTTCTTGTCCAACGTGATTCTTCTATTGGTCTATATTGTTTGAAGCAAATTCTTACTTCTTTATATTTATATCCTCTGATTCATTTTAGTGTGTGTTTTATGATTGATTTAAGTGAGTGTAGTATTGGAATCATGCAAAATTCAAAATCTTTATATGTATTATCGCTGCTCTAGTAAAATAATTTACGATTGGTTTTGCGAGTACGTTTTGAAGATACATCTGCTTGTATATTTGAAGTTACAGTTCTTTTTGCTTATGCTTTGGGAAACAATTTGAAATTGATAATAAATTTCATTTTCGAATGAGCTGCATCTGAGTTTCTATGTAGTTGGGCAATGTTGTTACATTGTGATCCAATCTTGTTAAGCATCTGCTCTTTTTTTTGTGTGGTATTTATGCAGATTGAATTTGGACGAATGTTTAAGCTTTTGAAGGATGACGTTGTTGTTGATAATATTTTTGAGACTTCCAGTTTATTGGTGAAGTGAAGTCGGTTTTTGTTGAGATATTTTTGTACTTGGATCAATGGGCATATCTGGTGTACCTTTGGATATTTTTTAGACTTAACTTTGTATTTCAGACCATTTGTTTAGTAACAGATGGATTATTATCTATCAGTTGTTGTTGAGATGTAAATTCGAATATGAGACTATAAGTATTTCTAGTTTCTTCGAATTTATTATTTTGAAGAAATTGTTAGCTAAACGTAAACAGTTAAAACAACAATATTTGTCACGAGAAATAAGTAAAATATGCTTATTTTGACAATATTTGTGTTATGGTTTTTGAAAAATGTAACTTTGTAAACGTACGATGAATACGTATATATATGTATAGATTCGAGAAGGTACAAAGATTGATTTCTTTTCAAAGCATATAATGTATTTTTATGTTAAAACCATAATGTTTAAGTATATATAAAAAGGTTAGCATCCCTAACTTAATGGTGGTGATCCGATTGGATTCTGCTGTTATGATGTGGGGTGTTACATTTTGTGGTATCAGAACGGAGGTTTAAAATCTTTTCTAAAGACAGAAGAAGGCATATGAACATACTTTGGCTGGGAAGCTTGGTTAGCTCAAGAAAATCTTATTGTTTGAACGAGGATCCACGGCATGTGTAGTTGCTTTTGTTTCTACGTAGTAAGGTGGTTGCATATTAATCACAAGTTGTAAAGTCTTTATGTCTAATTTGGACGAAGATTGTTGTTCATGAATTGCTTTATGCATCGATAAACTTTTTCATCTATTTCATGTATGTGACCTACAAAATTTAGGATAATAACAATTTTGGTCCCCCTAGTTTGCACGTGTTTTATTTTTAGTCCCTCATTTACCGCCTTTAACAAAATACACATTAATGTTGTCACATTTTAACGGGATAATTACAGTTTTGGTCCCTCAAGTTAGCACGATTTTTACTTTTGGTCCCCCCATTTATCGGCGTCAACAAAATACACACTAATGTTGTCAAATTTTAACACATTTGGTCCCTCCGTCTGTTTGACCGTCAGGAAGTAACGGTCAACTGTTGAATTAGGGCTGAATTTGGGATTTTTCATAGATAAAAATTGCACTCAGGCCCCTGCATTATTTTAAAATATTCTAAAAACTCCTAAAATTTTATTCAGCCCTAATTTAACCTCAATTTCATCATTTAATCAATTTTGACAAACGACCCCGATTTTTACCAGCATTTCCGCTGACCGTTGACCGACGTTTTTTTTTTTTTTTTAAATTTTTTTTTTCGACATTGACTTTTTTTTATAATATGATTTTGACGCCGTTCACCGACATTGTATTATTGGTTAACAATGTTGACTGTTTTTATTTTTCTTGATTTTTTATGAGCTTTTTTATTGTGACTTTTTTTTTTCTTCTAATCAACACAATTACCATAGAACACAATAATAATACTATATCTAGTATCGTAATATTAAAATTACAAACTTCTAATAAATTTTTTATCTAAAATTCTAGGGCCTAACTACAATTTAAAAAAAATCTAAAATCCTTAATTTGTTCCCCTCATTTTTTTTCGTCGTGGAACCGCTAGTGCATCCCAATTTTCTTCCCAAAAAAATATGAAGAAGATGAATTAGGCATGTGCGGAGTAATTTGGAATGAGATAACCACTCTAGTACAACGGTTTTGGGGGCTAACACCGGCCGTTAATTTTTATCTTTTTTTTTTGTCTTAAAATTTTTCCGTTATTGAGATGCGTTAACTTTTTCCTTTTTTCTTTATTTTGACTTTTTTTTATGATATTTTTTTCTTGCCGATTATCAGCTTTGATTTTTTTTTAAATTATATTTTTCCATTGCTCAGCAATTTAAATAAAAATAAAATAAAAATCAAGAGAAAAATGTCAACACTGTTAACCCGACATTCAACATCGGTCAACATCGGCAAAAAGAATCAATCGAAAAAAGAGTCAACCGAGTTAAAAAGAAAGTCAATGTCGGATTACCCAATTTTGAAATATCGGGATCATTGGTTAAAATTGGTTAATTGATGAAATTGGGGTCAAATTATGGTTGGATAAAATTATAGAGGTTTTCAGAATATTTTGAAAGAATACAGGGGTCTTATTGCAATTTTCTCAAAGAAAAATCCCAAACTCAGCCGTTGACCGTTCTACTTAACAGTCAAACAGACGGAGGGACTAAATGTGTTAAAATGTGACAACATTAATGTGTAGTTTGTTGACGGCGGTAAATGGGGGACCAAAAATGAAAAACGTGCAAACTTGGGGGACCAAAACTGTAATTATCCCCATTTTAACACACTGAGTCCGTTCGTCTGTTTGACAATCAAGAAGTAACGCTCAACTGTTGAATTATGGCTGAATTTGGGATTTTTCATTGAGAAAATTGCACTCAGACCCCTGCATTCTTTTAAAATATTCTAAAAACCCCTAAAATTTTATTCAACCCTAATTTAATCTCAATTTCATCATTTAATCAATTTTGACAAACGACTCGCTTTTTACCACCATTACCGCCGACCGTAGACCGACATTGAGTTTTTTTTTTTACTTTTTGTTTTCGGTGTTGAATTTTTTTAATACTGTTTTTAACGTCGTTCACCGATATTGGATTGTCGGTTAACAATGTTGATTTTTTGAACTTTTTCCCGTGACTTTTTTTCCGATCAACACAATATTATTACTGTATAACACTATAATAATACTATATTAATACCTAGTATCGTATTATTAAATTTAGAAACTTCTAACAAAGTTTTTATCTAAAATTTTGGGCCAAAATACAATTTAAAAAATTCTAAAAATCCATAATTGCTTCCTCTCAATTTTTCTTCGTGGAACCGTCGGTGCATCCCAAATTTCTTCCAAAAAAAAATGAAGAAGATGAATTAGGCATGTGCGGCGTAATTCGCAAAAAAAAAAAAAAAAGAAAAAATTCGAAAATTCGAAATCAAGCTTGAAGAAGGGTTGGGCTTCGATTTTTTGAGGTAATATCGACTCTTTTATGTGTAATATGCATTGGGTAGGTCGATTACAGAACCAATCTAAACAAATCGATTTGATGGGCTTTTTTTTCGCAAAAACATGTTGGAACGCCCATCTTGGGCGTTCAATTAATTTTGCACTGGACGCCCAACTCGGGCGCCCAAATGGAGCTTGCACGCCCAACTTGGGCGTGCACTGCATGAATGGGGCCCCAAGTTAAGCTTTTACGCGTTTTGGGGGGTTTTTGGGTTTTTTTGGGAAGTTTTGAGGTTTTAGAGAAATAAAATATTTTTTTAGTATACACCGTAAATAGCAATTTTCAAACAGTAAAAAGCAAGTCTCTATAAAAAAGGAGAATACACGATTGTAGTTTGTAGATCTTCAATTTTGATCCTGCTTTTATTTCTTTTCTTTCATTTTGGTTGACTTGCCTTTTATATTACACATTCCATTGAATTTAGGGGTAATGGAAAATAGGCCCATGACAAGGGCACTTAATTAAAAGAGGGACATCCAACTTTTTTGTCTTTCAAATAAACTAGTACTTCACCCGTGCGATGCACGGGAATCAATTACAAATGAAATTAAATGAAGATGATTTAATCCTGATGCAAAGTTGTAAGATATGAAGTGCAATTAAATATTACATAGATAAATATGCAACCCACAAGACCAAAAATTAATAACATCATTTATATCAAATGACACAAATATTTCCCATAATGCAATCGACACGTGAATCTTATGCAAAATAACTAACTTTAGTAATGTACTTGATAGCAAATAATTCAAGCAAAATAACATATAAGTTTATCATTAACCACGTTGAATCACCGATGCCACTACTTAAACAAAAATTACAACTCTTGGACAATCGCTAACACTAACACTAACACTAATCGTAATCATAATCCTAATACTAATACTAATACTAATACTAATACTAATCCTAATACTAATACTAGTACTAATACATAATATTAATGCTAATGATGATGCTAGTGTTAATGCTAACACTAATACTAATACTAATATTATAATACTAAGACTAAATTTACGACTAATACTAATACTAATACTAATACTAATACTAATACTAATACTAATACTAATACTAATACTAACGCTAATGCTAATGTCAATGCTAGTGCTAATGCCAATGCCAATGTCAATGCCAACGCCAACGCCAACGCGAAACACTAACACTAATGCTAACACTAATGCTAATGCTAATACTAATACTAATGCTTACACTAACACTAATGCTAACACTAACACTAACCTAACAAACACTAATATTAACACTAACATGAATACTCACATTAATACCAATACGAATACTAATATGAATACCAATATTAATACCAATACAAATACAAATAACAATACCAAGACCAATACTAATACTAAAGGATTCCATGCCATATAGTAATATATCTTCAAATTCATGTTTATAAATGTAAAAAAATATATAATAGTTTTTAAAATTGGGAATAGCACTTAACCCCCATGTGGTTTCCCAGTTTTGCATTTTACCCCCTCTAGTATCAATTTAAGTATTTTACCCCCTTGTGGTTGTCAAGGTGTAGCGGCCGTTTAAGAATCTGTTAAAACTAACGGAGAGTGCAGCTCATTCTCCCAAATTGAGTGCATTTCACTCGCTCAGTCCCTAAACAGGTAATTTTTAAATTAAGGGACCAAATTGAAAACAATGTTGAAACTAAAGTGGTTAAATTGAAACGTTTTAAAACTTAATAAAAATCCTTTATTTCTTCAGAAAATTCGCCGCACGCACACACACCCCCAACCTTTCACCTTATCCTCCGGCGACACCAACATTCACACACGCCCCCTCAATCTTTCTTCTTTCCTTCAGACAATTCGCCGCACACCAACCTCCGCAAATCTCATTTGAGGGATGTATTTCTCCTTATCCTCTCTGATTCAATTCTCCAAAGTCGAATCCCAATTTGCAGGTTCAAGTACAGAAAATGGAGAAAGAAAATGGTGATTAGCCTCTGACGACGTTGACAATTGAAAGGAGGAGAAGGGAATGAATGATTGTTGTGGAGATAAGACAGTGGAAGGAAAGAGGTAGTGGAGGATGTGAACGAAGAAGAAGGGAAGGGATCGTGAACGCCTGAACGGAGAAGATGGTGATTAGGATTCGGTTTTTCAAGAAAGTCTGAAAATTTGTAGTTTAGGCCTATGGATTTGGGTTATTTATAATGAAATCATATTGAATTTACATTTTTCCATAAAAGGAAAATATAAGAGTTTAGTCATGCTTTTGACGTGCAAATAGTAGAAAAATAAAAGGGAATCTCAGGCATTTAATATTTTCCGTTAGTTAATTGGATGGCTAATACAAATAGATAACCACAGGAGGTTTAATTGCCTAAATTGATACCAAAGGGGGTGAAGTGCACAAAGGTGATCCTACAGGGGGTTAAGTGTTATTTACCCTTTAAAATTTAAATATGATGTATTGAGAGAAAGTAAAAATGGGTCATCTCCCATTTTTTTTTTTCCAGTCTTAAATATGATGTTATACCTACTTTTTCACCAAATTCTATTTTGATGGTGAAAAAATGGATCATCTCCCACCCGTAACATACTATTTTACGCTTTCACCATTTTTGGTTGAAAATAGTGTTTAGTGATATCCTATGCACTTCATTTATACCAAATAATAAAATAAAATTATTTAACCATTTCACCGCATATAGAGAATGGTTTGGTCTCCCATGGCATTTCATCAAATATATCACAAAATAAATAATTTAATGTTTATCATTATTTCAGTCTGTATTATTTTTAAAATATTGATTATAGATTAGATTTTACGAAATAATTCTTTAACTATATAGTATAAAGATTATGTTATGAATTTCAAAAAACACCCGAAATATGAAATAAAATTAACGCAAATTATTATGCATATGCATCCCAAATATTTTTTTATAGCTCATGAAGGTAATTTAATATTTTTGGTGCTATTTTATAGGATGCCAAATTTCAAATTAGTTTTTTTATTCATCAATCCTTTCGAAACAACAAAGTGCAAAAATAAATCAACATATTAATTTTTTTTCACAATTTTTTTTTTCAAAAAATAAAAAAGAATAAAAAAATATTCTACAACAATTTAGGTATCAAATTATTTGAAAATTATATTTTCTTCCAAATATTGCTACCAAATATTTTGACTAATTACTTTACAAAAAAATCATCAATCAAATAATTTAGTGAGAATATTGTTTTTGTAAGAAAATATAGTTTTTTAGTAATTCGTTGTGATTTTTGTTTATTTGCATTTTGTATGCTCGAAACTATATTGAGGGTTGAAGAAAATAATAATTGAATTTGTTATTTTTCACCCTTGAAATAAAGAAAATCAATACAAAGTGAAATTACCCTCATTAAGTTTTAAATACGTGTATACATTATTTTCTTTAATTAAGGAAGCAATTTTTTATTTTTTTTGCAAAAATCCATGTAACACCAAAAAAATAGTTTATATTACCAAAAAATAAAATTTGCAAATAATTAAAACAAATTAAAAGAAAACGAACAAAATAAAAATTTACTGATGTCAAATATAACTGATGACACTTGTCAAATATTATATGTAATCGTGTAATAATATAAATGAGAATCAAAAAAAAAATTTGAACTTGTTTTATGTGTAATTGTTGTTGGACATGAGGCGTATAAAGATAGTGAAACTTGAAATTTATACTGATTTTGAATAGTGTAAAAATGTAATCAACATTTGTTTTAGAAAAAAATATATTCAGTCTATAATTCACTTTGTTAATTAATTAAGATACATAAAGTAAGTAAGAAAATGAATAGATTTTTATATAAAATTAATAAGTAATTATTTTAAATAAATATTTACAATATACAAATTTTGTTTAAATAGAATATATTTATAATATACAAATTTTGTTCATTTAAAAAAAATAGCTTTTCTTTTTCCAATGCATATATATATATATATATATATATATATATATATATATATATATATACTAAATACTAAATACAATTAAAATATAAATGCAAATCAACAATCATTTTATAAAATAACATATTACATCAGAAATTAAAAGCAAGTATCGTTGTCTTTTAACAAGCCACCTAGTCACCTATGTTCGACTATACTTAATACAAAATAAGGTTTCAGCTTGTGCGAAATTCTCTACACGCGCCGTCCTCTTCCCGATCCATCAAAGAACCCTAAATCTGCCTCCCTATCGTCACCACTCCGCCGCCACAACACACCATCACCACCTTACTTTGATATTATGACGGTTTTTTTATTACAAATAAATAAATAAAATCACAACTCGCACCACCAACCAAAGCAAAACCACCACCCATCAAAATCCGATTCCGGCGACAAATCGATAATTTTACCTATTTTCGCCGCCGATGTAGCAATCCTAGCATTCGATTTCAGAAGCACTATCAAAATCATTTATAATGTTTGATGGGTGCTTCCTCTTCTTTCTTTCTCCATCTTCCGGCGACGGCGGCGGCAGCGGCGGAGAACATTGCCAGAAAAAACAGAGAGAAAGAAAAAAAAAAACAGAGGAGAGAAAACAAAGAAGAGAGAAAAGCAGCAGAATGAAAAATTAAAAAGAAGATTATGCTTTTGAAATTGTATGATTAAAGGTAGTTTTAGAATTATGGAAATATCACATGGGTAGAATATTAGCTAAAGAAGTTTTCTCTAATTATTTTTGGGAGGAAATGTTTTCTTAACTATATAATTCCTAGACGGGGTTTTTCTCTAATTTTCCCATATTTTGTTATTTATATATAAATGGGATAGTTAGTGAAAACCCCCAATTCATTTACCTATATTTAGGACCGGCAATTGAGCCGGACCTAACCGAAGCCCGATGGCTCGGCCCGATTATATTTGAGCCGAACCTACTTTTTGGTGAGCCGGGCCGAGTTTGAGCCATTTTATTAAACCCGACTTATTTATGAGCCGAGTTTGAGCCTACTATGGCTCAACCCGAATAAGGCCCGATCGATTAGGTTAATATTAAAATATATAATATATTTATTATTGTAATGCTATCACAACATACAAGTTACAACCGTATAAGATTATTTTATTTTTCAAAATAAAATGAATTAAGTGGTAGCGATGGCGGTGGCGGGGACAATAAGTAAAATAGGGATCAAATGCAAAAAATACATCGATATCCAATTACTGAAATTTATCACCGAAGTTTGAGAATATAAAAGGTTTCCAATGACAAGAGTTACTAATATTTTTACTTCTTTTGGTCTTGTTTTTAAGTATTTTCAATAACTTGCAAATATCGTTTAAGTTTTGAAAGATTGGCTTTAATGAAGGTAAAACTTGTTAATTACATGTTTTTATAATTTGTTTTACTCATTAAAATTATATAGTAATGGGGCCCGACATAAACCCGAAACCCGAAAAAATACACGAGCCGAGCCTGAGCCTATACTAATGAGGCCCGATGGTATGTGAGCTTGAGCCTGTAATAACGAGGCCCGATGGTATGTGAGCTTGAGCCAACCCAAGCTCGACTCACATGGCCCGATTGCCAGCCCTACCTATATTAAGGTGGATATATAACCTCCTTTTCATTATTAGTGAAAACCCCCCACCTTATATTAAATAATTTATTTTTAATTAATATTGTTTTTGACATTACTAATATACCTAATTTGCCCTATTATATCTAGCGCAAATGGCAAAAAGGCCCATCACATGGGACTTAAATGCATTTTGGTCCAAAAAAAAAACAGTCTCTCAATTAAGCCCATCCTCATGTCTTTAGTCTAAAATACCCTCCATAATATAATTCTAATCAATTTCATCCTTTATGCTCTAACTTCCTTAAAATTACACATTGACCCTGGATTTAAACAAATATATCACATTAACCCCCAAAATATTTTTTTTTTCAGAAAATAATTTTTTTTCTGAATTTTTTTTTTCGGCCAGACTCTGGCGTTGACTTTTTTTTTTTAAATTTTTTTTTCCTGAAATTTTTTTCCGACAGGTCAACCACCGTTGACCGGTGGTTGTTGACCAACTGTCTCCGTCGTTGAATTTTTTTTTTTTTTTTGAATTTTCTTTTTCTTAGAAAAAAATATTTTAATTAATATTACTATCTTGGCCTCTAAATTACTGTCTCAGACATTATATTACTGTTTGGGACAGTATTATTATGAATATTATATTCCCGAACAGTAATATTATTAATATTACTGTCTAAGGCAGTTAAATTACCGTTGGGACAGTAATTTAGTAGTCAAGGCAATAATATTAATTAAAAAAAAATTCAAAAAAAAAAAAAGTCAATTAACAGTTAAATTGTTGTCTCCGACAGTTAAATAACTGCTGGAGACAATAATTTAGCAACAAATACAGTAATATTAATTAAAAATATTTTTTTTAAGAATAAAAAAGTCAATTAACAGTTAAATTACTGACTCCGACAGTTAAATAACTACTGGAGACAGTAATTTAGCAACGAATACAGTAATATTAATTAAAACATTTTTAGAAAAAAATCAATTAACAGTTAAATTACTCTCTCTGATAGTTAATAACTGCTGGAGACAGTAATTTAGTAGCAAAGACAGTAATATTAATTAAAATATTTCTGAAGAAAAAAAAAAGTCAATTAGTTGTTAAATTACTGTCTCCGATAGTTAAATAACTGCCGGAGACAGTAATTTAGCAGCCAAGACAGTAATATTAATTAAAATATTATTTTTAAGAAAAAACAAAATTATTAAAAAAAAAAAATAGTCCACGCCGGAGACCCGGCGGTCAACGGTAGTTGACCGGCCGGAAAAAAATATCAAGGAAAAAAAAGTTTTTCAAAAAAAAATAAAAAAAATCAATGCCGGTCTACGGCGGCGACCGGCGGTCTCCGGTGGTGGCGGGTCAAAATTGGGGTCAAAATTGAAATTAGATTTAAAATTGGTTAATTGATGAAATTGGGCTAAATTAGGGTGTAAATCAAGAAATTGGAGTTGAATTGGGTTTCAATGAATTTGGGGGTAATTTTGGTATATATAAAGGGATTTTCGTTATTTGCAAATAAAGTTTGAATGGGTTGAATTTATTTGAAAGACAAAAAAGTTGGATATCCCTCTTTTAATTAAGTGCTCTTGTCATGGGTCTATTTGTCATTTGCCCTTATATCTAAAATAACCAAGCATATTTCACGTTCTCTCTATTCCTCTTATTATTCTCTCTCTTTTCTCTCTACATATCGCCGCCTCCAACTCTCTTCCATCTGTATTCTGCTACCGCCTCCAACCCTCTTCCATCTCTGCGCCGCCATTGTTACTCTCTTCTCCCAACGGGGTACCTCCCTCCACCGACGCGAAAAGAAGACGGTCTTCACCCATGGGATTCTCTCGTCAAGGACGGCGTTAGGGTTTTCGCTAGGGAGAAAGACGAGATTATGCAGCGGCGCTAGGGTTGATATTGCGTCTGAGATTTCAATACAGACCACCGCCAACATTGTTGTTGTTGTTCTTCTTCTTCTTTGATGTTTTTTTTGGAACCCAATTCTTGAATCTTAATTTTCTTAATTGGAGTTTTTGGTTGAATTCTTATATATAAGGCTAATTTTGTGTTCGATCAATAGTATAATGGATGTTTGTTTTTGTTGAAATTGTGTGGTGTTATTTATAGATTTATAGATATTTTTCGTATAACAATATAGTTGTTTTCGTACAGTAATATAGTTGTTTTTATTACTTTTTAGTTGAATATAATAGTTGATTTAACAAATTGTTGATTTTGATAAATGAGAGTTGTTGGAGATATATAGTTGTTTTAATCATATTGTTTTAATAATAACAATTATTTTAATAATAGTAATTTTATTGAAATATAGTTATTTTAACTGAAGAAAAACAAATATAGTAAAAAAATATTTATGAAAAATATAATAAAAAGTTAAAAGAATATTTTCTTTTAAATTTTTTTTTGAAAGAAAAAATAAATAAATAAACGAAAATTAAAATAAAAATACAAAAAAAAATAAAAATTAATCAAAGTATTGTATAATAGGTAGTCAACAGAGAAAGGGTAAATTTGAGAATAAAAAAAGAAGAGTAAGAAACAGTGTGCCCTCTAAACTAAGGCTGTTTTGCACTTTGCCCCGCAAACAAAAAAAATTTGCACGATTTTACCTAAACTTGTTATTCATTGCACGGTGCCTCCTAAAAGGAATATTCCGGCAATTTTGACCGGAATGGGAAATCATGTGCTTTGCACGTGAAATTTGTAGGGATAAATTTGTCCATTATTTTATATCATATATATTAATATAAACTAATCATTAAAAGATAAAATTTAAAAAAAAGGAAAAAAAAAAAAAGAAAAGAAAAAAGAAACGAAAGCTGCCAGCCTGCCACCATCCCGTCGGCCACCAAAAAAATGCCAAACTTTGTTCTTTCCACCATTTTCCACCATTTTTTCTTAGTTTAGTTATTGCCCTTCAAAATTCAAGCGGATTTCTTAAATAGAAGTTTTTTCACACTTTTATTTGCAAAAATGCCCTAAATTTTAATTTTAGCTAAAAATATATGAAAACAATGTGCGCGTGTCTATAAAATGTTGCGGCGCATTCTTCGAGCATGAACGGTGATGTTTTTACGCATTTTTCGAACATGAAGGGTGATGTTTCGGCGCATTATTTAACCACCAACGGTGCGTTGTCGATTTTCTAATTTTCATCGATATTTTAAAGTCCACTATTTGATTTTGTTTTGAAACCTTGATATTTACACCTACATCCTTCTTGTTTCAACTTATTACATTCAACTTCCTTGTTTTTCAGTAAGAGTTTTTCGCACTTTTATTTACAAAAATACCCCATATTTTTAATAGCTAAAAATCTATGAAAACAATATAAACGTGTTTATAAAATGTTGCAACGCATTATTTGATCACGAAGAGAGATGTTTTGGCGAATTCATTGAACATAAAGGGCCCTTTGTCGAATTTTCAAATTTTCATCGCCAAATTTTAAAGTTCATTTTCAGTTAATTTCACAAGTTCGATGTCACTTTTTAATCGACTTGAAGAAGTTCACGACCATTTATTTTAATTACTCAATATTCAAAAGGTCACCACACTATCAATTTTCAGTTAATACGTCAAACTTCGCTACCAATACTCATAAATTTACAGTCGAAGTTTTGTAGTATTGATGGAATTTCGAAATTTATTTGATTTTCATCATTTGCATAAAATATTTAATAACACAATATAAATAATAACTCATAATACAAAATTATTTATTGGTACGTAAATGTTGGAATTATTAAAAAACTAATAATAATAATATTAATACAAATTTAATTAGGAGTAATAAATGAATAATAATTAATAAAATACCACCGTCAAAGGTGTCAATCTTTGTTAGGTGGAGGGTCGTTTTAATCACCTAAAATATGGGCCAAGCCCACAACCGTTTTTCTAGTCCCCCACCCACACCCATTGACCCGTTTCACTTTTTGTGTTTTTAACTTCACATTAAATATTACTCTTTCTTATTTAATTACTTTTTCAATTTTTACTCCATAGTAAAAAAAGGAAGAGAAAAAAAAAAAAAAAAGCCTTAAAAATGTCAGACAACATTGAATCCGCAAAACAAACCCCATTCCTCAAACCCAAGATCTCCCTCCCCCCTTCAGCCACCGCCATGGCCGAAATCGAGCAGTTAGCCCCTCAATCCGAGACCTCAAACACCACCACCGCCGAGAAATACCCCAACGTCTCCTTCAGCATTTGGCCACCGACCGAGCGCACGCGCGACGCCGTGAGGAACCGCCTCGTCGAAACCCTATCGTCCCCCTCCATTCTGTCCAAGCGATACGGCACCGTTTCCCGCGAGGAGGAGGCGTGCCTAGAGGCCGGGAAGAGGAAAAAAATAAGTGAAGAGACTACTTTGCCCCTTTCAAACTCAGGTGATCTGCACATGTTTCAGAACATAGCCACCGTGCAACAAAATATCGAGTTCGGGTAAAATTTTGCAAAAAAAAAAGTTGTTTGGAGGGCAAAGCGCAAAATCGATCTTAATTTAGGGGTAAACTGCTTATTACTCAAAAAAGAAGACCTCATTAAAATAAAACTAGAGAGGATTCTTAGTAATAATCCCTCTCTCTCTCTCTCTATATATATATATTTGTTTTAAGTTGGAAAGATTATAAAGATACATTTAACCTAAATTTAATAGGTTAAATTTAATCTAAGTAGGAGATCTTTGGTATATACTAATTTCCTTGTTCCATTAAATTTCCTTTACTTTGGTAAAGTAATCCTTCTCTACATAACCTCTTCCCCTACAAACTCTTCCCCTCTCCCCCACCCCACCCCACCTCTTCCCCTACAAACTCTCCCCCTCTCTCCCCACTCCACCCCACCTCTCCTACTCTCTCTCTACATATCTCTCTCTAACTCTTTTATAAACACAACAATAACAACAAAAAGAAAACAAGTAGAAAAAAAGGAGAGACTTTTGTTGAAAAGTGAAACACCTATTTTAATTTGTTTGTTTGTTTGTTGGCTTGATAATAATGAGTAACTACATGAAACAAGAACCCTCTGAATCATCATCAGACATGTTTATGAAAAAGAATCGCAGCCGTCAAACAATTTCGTTAATCAGTAGCAGTAGCAGCGATTCCGATGAAGATGAGTTTGGTACCCAACTTAACCCGAACAAGAAGCAGAGAGTCGAAGCGGTTCTGCCGGCTGGATTCCTCGATCCTATCCGGCCAGAAAAACCAACCGCCGCCGCGCCGCCTATTACCGCGGGTAATGCTATGGTTCCGGTGAGGGAAGAGATTAATAATGTTTCGGCGGCGGCGGCGGAAAAAGGGAAGCGGGCGGCGGTTACCACTAATACTGCGGCTGTGGTGCGTAACTGTAAGCAGTTCTGGAGAGCCGGAGATTACGAGGGAATCTCTAACGGCGGCGACGTTTCACTTGGTACGCTTACATATTTCTTTCTTGATTTATTAATATTTAATATTTCATGTTTAGTAATTGTTTCAATTTTTTATTTATTTGTCATCATTAATTGCGTGGTGAATAGTATTAAATCTACTTTTTGCACGAAACTAAGAGTGTGAATTAAATAAAATTCCATTCAGATTTATTCAAAGTTATGCGGTTGGTTATATATTAATTAGATTAAATTTATATTTAATACCTCTTAGCACTACATTAGATCCTTATTTTAATTTCACATTTCGATTAATATTTTTTATTATTTTTTTTTGTGAGACAGAACTTAGTGGTTAAGATAAATAAAATATGATTTTTACTCATTCGCGGGTATTCCATGAAATAGATATGCGATTGACCTTTGGTCAAATCATATCTAAATTATTTCAATTTGTATTATAGAATAAAATTTGAAAAAATAAAGTGCGACATTTATTTGTTTTTAGTGGAAATATATCTTTTTTACCGTAGTATTATTTACATTTATGTTTGAAGGAGATATAGATTATCGTTTGGAATTGTTTTGCGAAACTTTTAAATATGAATTCGGTTTCGAGCAATCGTGGTGGATTTTAAATTATATTCACTTAAACTCATTTCAAATCCATTCATTTTTTTTTTCAATTAAACCCAAATGCACCCTAATTTTTTTATTACACAATAAAATAAATAAAGAATAAGGTAAAGCAAAACATGACATTTATTTTTGATAGGGATTATTTGTCCATTACAATTTGCTTCGCTTAGTATGGTTGCTTTTGATTCCTTGCTCGCTACGGAAATTATTTATTTAATAATATTTGTCTTCCTTTGGACTATGTTTTATATAACTTCAATTTGTGTACATTGGCAGATCTATATTTCATAATGACAAAATGAATTAATAAAATATTACATTAGATTAAAATAAAGTGGAAATGATATTGACTATTTCTTGAAATTATTAGTCCAATCTCAAAGCAGTAAAAGTATAATCATTTAAATGTAATGACAATTGACAGTGTGTAATAAATTTTTGCAGCTGACATGGATCACGTTAGGGTTCATCCTAGATTCTTACATTCAAATGCTACCAGTCACAAATGGGCTTTGGGAGGTAAGTAGTTATTTAATTAATTTTTATTTTATATAGTTATAATAATTTATTTGATTTTTTTTTTTAATGTATCCCCTAACTGTGAATTTCTTTTTATTTATTTCAGCTTTTGCTGAGCTTCTAGACAATGCCTTGGACGAGGTACTTGTTTCATTACAGTGGCCTTGACTATATTTTATTTTTGTAATTGTTGTATTTATTTTGCTTCGTATATCAACAAATTTTTGATGTTATATATATATTCATTAAATTAATTTAGGTGTGTAATGGAGCTACCTATGTCAATGTTGATATGGTTATGAAAGCCAATACTAAGATGTTGGTTGTTCAAGGTATTAAATAATCCTTTGTTTTTTTTTTTTTTTTTTTTTAATTAATTGCCAAATTACAAGTTAATCTTGCAATGTGTTATACTATATTAGTTTAATTCTATTTTTGTGGCTACTAATTATAATAATTATGGATATGCAGATAACGGTGGCGGCATGACTCCGGATAAGATGCGGCAGTGCATGTCGCTCGGGTATTCTGCAAAAAGCAAGATGGCAAACACTATTGGTCAATGTACGTCGTCGGTCAACTAACATTCTTTTACGAAGGCATCATTCATCTATAATAAATTAATTATAATGACATCAACAAATATTTCGTTTCATTTCGACAGATGGAAATGGTTTCAAGACTAGTAGCATGAGGCTCGGAGCAGACGTGATTGTTTTCTCGCGCTGTCGGGGAAAGTACGGGCTAAGGTACTTTTTTTTTTTTTTTTTTTTTCCCGATTTTTTAATGACAATCGAAATATGGGGCGATTATATTTATCGATGTTTATATATATTTTTTTGCCTTGTAGCACAACACAAAGCATCGGATTGCTGTCGTTTACGTTCTTGCAGAATACCGGGAAGGAAGATATAATAGTTCCGATTGTGAGTTTAATTTGCTGGTCTATTAACAATTTATTCTTATGGACAAACTGTAAATACGTAACTAATATATATAGGAAAACGTGTTGCACGGATTTATGATGTGGTTTATTTGATTGTTTAGGTCGATTATGAGAAAACGGGAGAAACATGGAACAAGCGTTTGAAATCATCCGACGAATGCTGGCAAAGAAATCTTGAAACCGTCGTGCAATGGTCTCCGTATGATAGCGAAGAAGAACTCGTAGGACAGGTACTATTTCGATTTTCCGAAGTTTGATATATATATTATTATATTACGACTATAGCTTATAACTTCTATTAACTAATTGTACGCTTAATTTTTTGTCTAGTTTAATTTCTTGGAAGATCAAGGAACACGTATCGTAATCTATAATCTCTGGGAGGACGACGAAGGATTACTAGAACTCGATTTCGAGGCCGATCAAAATGTACGTTTTTTCATACTCGAATACTATTTAATTATTTTTCATAATTATAATTTTTTTTTTTTTTATTTCAGGACATTCAAACTAGAGCTGGCAACAGAGATGACAAGAAGTTAATGACAATAGCAAATGACCACCCAAGCTCTAGGCGGTTTCTTACTTATCGACACTCGTTGCGGGTACAAATATAATACTCGTTTTTCTCGTTAATTTGATTTTTCCTTCTTTTATAAACTTTGTTAATTAAATTGTTATTACATGTTTTTTTTTATACAGAGCTACGCGTCGATTTTGTACCGTAGGATTCCACCTGGTTTCTCGATCATCTTACGAGGAAAGGAAGTCGAATATCACGACATAGTTGATGATTTGATTCACCCTCAAAAGCATGTTTACAAGCCGGTAGCTTGTGCATCATCCAAAGATCCCAATGTAATTAAAAATATTAATTAATATTATTTTACCACCCCCTAATCTTTCGTGCTATACGCAAAAACGGGCTCATAATTATTTAATTAATTATATTTTTTTTAATCTTATATTGTTGCAACAGATGTCTGCAGCTGTAACACTTGGATTTATTAAAGATGCAGGACATCATATTGATGTTCAAGGGTTCAATGTATATCATATGAACAGACTTATTAGGGTTAGTTTTGTTTCTAACTTTCTACTCTCTTTATTTTTCTTTAATTTTTTCGTAATCAATATAATTTATTTTATTTTATTTTTGTAAAATCAGCCGTTTTGGAGGCTGTGGAACGCCTCGGGAAGTGACGGTCGAGGAGTCGTAGGTATTATTTTTACGAGTATTTTGATTTACATTTGTTATATAAAATATAATCATGTGGATTTAAAAAAAACGATAATTACATCTTATATATTTCTCGCTTTACGTATTTTTTTAAGGTGTTTTGGAAGCGAATTTTGTCGAGCCGGCACACGATAAACAGGGATTTGAGCGCACAACTGCGCTTTCTAGACTCGAGGCTAGACTGATACATTTGCAGAAGACTTATTGGTTTGTTCTCCTTTTTCAATTTATTTTTATTTTTCTTATAATCTAGTGAATATATATAATTTACTGATTTGGAAAAAAAATATATAATTTATCTAACAGGTCTACAAATTGCCACCTGATTGGTTACGCTCAAAGGCGTCACTCAAAGAAGCCCGTTTCCCCCGAGAAAGAAGAAGCATCACCGCCTAATGCTGACGATAAGTCGAACTCCACACATAATACAACGTTGGCCCCGAAATCGAACGGCAAAAAGGGCCAAAAATCATCGCCTGTTGTTAGAGAGAGAAATCGGTTTGAGGCACAGCCAGCTGTAAATCATAACACCTCGTCTTCTTCTTCTCCATTACGAGTGGCGCCTGAATCAATGTTTCCACCACAAGATGCTCAACCTTCGAACATGCTTGTCAAGGTAATAAACGAAATCGTGTTTTTTGATTTAATTTTTCAGCTTCTCATGCATTTACTAATTATCTTAATTATTTTTCGGTATGTTGAAAAAAATATATAGATAGAAGATGTCAACAAAGCTGGACCTACACCGCCGTTCTCTTCACTTACTGAAATGGTTCTTAAGTTGATGGACGAGAATCGAAACTTGAGAAATAGGTATCGTAACTAAACTACTAATGCAATGGGAATCTATGTCGGCGTTTTTCTTAATAATATATTTTGAGCCCTTGATTTTGTATTTGCAGTTTGACGAATGCATTGCATGATTTGCAAAATGAAGAGGACAAGAACACGGCGCTGAAAAACCAGGTAATTAATTTGATTTTTATCGTGAGATAATGTAATATCTCAATTACACGAGTAGGTTGATTGGTTTATCGTTTCTTTTCTTTTCAATGTATATATCGAGAGGTGATGATGTAAATATTCTCCGTTTTCAGCTTCAAGATGCAACGGATATTATGCAACAAATGGATCAAGAACAAGAAAAGTTTGTGACTTCTTTTGAAGAAGAAAGAAATCGACGAGAACAAGCGCAACAACATATGCAAAGAAGATTAAAGGTGTGTGTGTGTATATATAATTATATATAGTGACAATGTCGATTATCGATGTTTATTTGTGCTCTTGTTAATTCTTTTTTTCTTTTCTTCTTTTTGCAGGAGGCTACTGAAACTATTGAAGGATTACTGAGAAAAGTAAAGATGTTGGAGGCCCAAGGCCGGTTTTGACGACAAGCTCCACATGCGATTACTAACGACCCTAATTTAAAAGCGTCTTGAATTTTATGCTATGAACTTATAGTTAGATTTGTTTAATTATTATATTCACCCTTGCGATGCACGGAGGTGTATGCTTATATTTCTAATTCACAACTATCCGAAAATATGTACATACATATATGTATTCAGATGACAAATATAAAGCTTGAATTTTTTCGCTTCTTACTACTAATTCTTATGCAATAGTTTTATATGAATATTGTTACAAGTGCGAAATTAAATTGCGTGACAAAAAACAAAAAAATCTTGTCTTTAATATGAACTGTTGCATCTACATTAATGACTTTTGTATATAATTTATTTATACAATAGAGAATTTAGGAAATTGGCTAGACACCCCTTATTTTGGACTTATACAGTGGAGATTCTAGTTAGTAGATGAATATATGCACACGTCCTTTGACCAAAAAAATAATATAAATAAAATAAAATAATCTATATATAATATAAAAAGATGATCTATGCCCTCAATGATTGACATGTGGCAAATGATGATGCCATTTGTCAAAATTGCTTAATTGGAGTTCAATTGATGAGGTGGATTCTTCAATTGATTATGTGGCATTTTTATTTAGGGATGTTTTTAAGTTCTTTCATATTTCACATTTACACAATCATTTAATAATTACCACATGTATATATATTATTTCCAAAGTTAATATTTTATAAATTTGAAATAAAAAAATCTTATTTATATTTTCAGTATTTCAAAATATATTTATTGAAAAAAATTCATGAAACTCAATTTTTTTACGAATATTCAAATAATTTTCATAAAAAAATATTTTTTTTAAATACTAAAATATTAAATAAAGGAATATGTTGTTGTTGTTGTTGTTTTTTTCAATATTTTGGAATATTCGAATATCCATTCCATTAAAAATAATAAAAAAAAAAGTTTTATTTTTTAATTGAACTATTTAATAAATATACACTATTTTTTTGTATATTATTTTTACTATACCATATTTGTTTATTTATATTCTTATTATTATTATTATTATTATTATTATTATTATTATTATTATTATTATTATTATTATTATTATTATTATTATTATTATTATTATTATTATTATTATTATTATTATTATTATTATTATTATTATTATTATTATTATTATTATTATTATTATTATTATTATTATTATTATTATTATTATTATTATTATTATTATTATTATTATTCTTATTATTATTATTATTATTATTATTATTGTTGTTGTTGTTGTTGTTGTTGTTGTTATTATTATTATTATTATTATTATTATTATTATTATTATTATTATTATTATTATTATTATTATTATTATTATTATTATTATTATTATTATTATTATTATTATTATTATTATTATTATTATTATTATTATTATTATTATTATTATTATTATTATTATTATTATTATTATTATTATTATTATTATTATTATTATTATTATTATTATTATCATTATTATTATTATTATCATCATTATTATTATTATCATTATTATTATTATTATTATTATTATTATTATTATTATTATTATTATTATTATTATTATTATTATTATTATTATTATTATTATTATTATTATTATTATTATTATTATTATTATTATTATTATTATTATTATTATTATTATTATTATTATTATTATTATTATATGGTAGAAGAAGAAGATAATGTCAGTATTGTATTAATGCCATATGGTATAGGAATCTAATCCGTATTCTTTCGTGGATACACATAATCCCTCGTCAATCGTCATCACCCAATTATTTAGAAATTTTAAAATTTAACAATTTAAATACAGTATATTTTAACAATTTAAATGCAATATATGTTAACAATCTAAATGCATTAGATTGTCAGTATATTTCGAATACACTATTTAATATTATAATATGTTTCGAATTATACATTTGATTATGCATTATATTTGTCAATTACTATTTCAAATAAAATATCAAATCACCAATACAAAGGAATGTTTAATATTCCAAGATTCCTTCATATCATCTTTGGTTGATTTAAGTTACACTTTAATTCAAAATTCAATGGTAAAAAATAAAAATTGTATCTTCATATTTAATGATTTTATATTGCAAGATTTTTTTCCACAAGTTATTATTTTATTTTTTTGGGTTGTTTCCTTTATTTGTTTGATTTGATTTCATTTACTAATATATAAATCTTTTGAATTTTTAATTTATCCATAGAATTAAGTTCATTTTCAATACTATATAAACCCTCAATGTTCATTTCATTTTTATCTACCACCATTCGATTACAAAGTGCACAATTTACTTACATTTTTAAGTAATTTACATTTTACTAATATGTGTCATGATTACATATGAACAATTAACAATGTGCGAGTTACTTGCTAGGTATTAATTAGATAGGTTCCATCAATGCATGTGTTTTCAAACTCCACTTTGATAACTAAGTTTTGCATTAAGGACTCGAGTGTGTTAGTCTTGATAGTTGGAATATTTGTATCCGATGATGTATCATATTTTTAATATCACATTTAATATTTTTATCCATTATTTTATTTTATTCGGTACTTAGATCAAACGGAATAATTTTAAAAAGTTGATAAGAGCAACGATTTATATATATATATATATATATATATATATATATATATATATATATATATATATATATATATATATATATATATATATATATATATATATATATATCAAATATTGAAGTTTATAGTAAATTATTTTTTCTAAAATGTATTTTTATTTTTTAAATTATCACCGTGCATCACACGGGTGATATATTAGTTATCTATTGTTTATATGTTTTGTTATTCCTCATTTGTAGGTTTATTTTAATTGTACTACGAACTTGCTATGGACTTCGCTCACTATATATCATGAAGGTAATTTTTTTACAATGATTGTATGCCATTAAACAGTTATATTTATATTGTTTTGTAACAATTTATATATTTCGTATGACCATTGTACAACATATGAAGGTCAATTGCATTGTATTGGATTCGTTCCATGCGTGTAGGGAGGTTGGTATCAAACAAAATAACATTGAGTGTTTGGATCAAATTCAATATTTGAACGTTCATATGTCATTGTGGTTGTTAAAATTTGGGACCAACGATATATTCGCTCTTTGTTGTGAAAATTTAAACCTTATTTTCATTTATTTCAGCTTATTTCATCACTTCCACAATACCAATTACTTATTTTTCTTTAATATTTTTTTGGATTACATATCAACAATTAATCTTACTATTTCGAGAACCTTTTTTAATATTCAATATTTGTTTTACGATGAATACCCCGTGCATCGCACGGGTGTAGTACTAGTACTAATAATAATAATAATAATAATAATAATAATAATAATAATAATAATAATAATAATAATAATAATAATAATAATAATAATAATAATAATAATAATAATAATAATAATAATAATAATAATAATAATAATAATAATAATAATAATAATAATAATAATAATAATAATAATAATAAATTAACATTTTTTTGTTTTGTTTTTTATTATAAGCATACAATTGTTTTCTTATTTTAGCACCATGTGCTTGGGTACAATTACGCTTATTTGTTTTTTCATTTATTGTATTAGATTATTCATTTGCTATATTGTAACGATTTTCCTATTTACTTAACTGTTTCCTTCATTTTTTTAGTCGTTGAATTAAAGACTTATATAAAATAGTAGAAATGTTATGTGTTTTTACTGAAAAATACTATAGATGTGTTATCTAAAAAGAGTAACAAAATTAAAATTATTTATTTTATAATATACTTCATCTATTTTATTTATTTGATTTTATTTAAGAAAGTAACAAACTTGAAATTATTTATTTTAAACCACTATAAATCTATTCTACTTATTTACTTTTATTTGAGAGAATTACCGTTTAAATCCGCGATTAAATTCTACAAAGGCTAAAGTATTTTGTCGTCCGAATCAATTTTGAATATAATATCTCGAGGAATTTTTATATTATGACAATTAAAATAAGAGATTATTAGAGAAAATCATTGGGTGTAATAAGAGTGGATCCACCTCCTTTTCCAATATGTACAGAGTCCCCCTTATTTGTTTAAGTAATTAAATATTGGAGAAATGGCAAATAGGCCCATGACAAAGGTACTTAATTAAAAGAGGGATATTCAACTTTTTTGTCTTTCAAATAAATCCAGTTCATTCAAACTTATTTGCAAATAAGGAAAATCCTTTTATATATACCAAAATTACCCCCAATTCATTGAAATCCAATTCAACTCCAATTTCATGATTTACACCCCAATTTAGCCCAATTTCATCAATTAACCAATTTTAACCCTAATTTCAATTTTGACCCCAATTGTGACCCGCCACCACCGGAGACCGCCTGTCTCCAGAGTAGACTTTTTTTTTTTTTTTTTTTTTTTTTTTTTTTTTTTTTTAAATTTGGTTTTTTCTTAAAAAAATATTTTAATTAATATTACTGTCTTGGCTACTAAATTACTATCTCCAACAGTTATTTAACTATCAGAGACAGTAATTTAACTGTTAATTGACTTTTTTTTTTCTTCAGAATTATTTTAATTAATATTATTGTCTTGGCTGCTAAATTATTGTCCCTAACAGTAATTTAACTGTCTCAGATAGTAATATTAATAATAATACTGTTCGGGAAAATAATATTAATAATATTACTGTTTGGCAGTAATATTACTGTTTGAGACAGTAATTTAGTAGTCAAGACAGTAATATTAATTAAAATATCTTTTTCTAAGAAAAAAAATTCGAGAAAAAAAAAAGTCAACGTCGGAGACCGGCGGTCAACAGTGGTTGACCGGCCGGAAAAAAAATTATGAAAAAAAATGTTTTCAAAAAAAAAAAAGAAAAAAAAATCAACGCCGGAGCGGTCAACGCCGTAATCTGGCCGAAAAAAAAATTCAGAAAAAAAATATTTTTTCATAACAATATTATTTTTGAGGTTAATGTGATATATTTGTTTAAATCCGGGGTCAATGTGTAATATTAAGCAAGTTAGAGCATAATGTATGTAACTGATAAGAATTATATTATGGAGCGTATTTCAGACTAAAGACATGGGGATGAGTTTATTGAAAGACTGTTCTTTTTTTACCAATGTGCATTTAAGTCCATTGTGATGGATATTTTTGCCATTCGCCCTTAAATATTTAATAAGTTACTATTTAATATACCTGATTTTCTTACTTGCTTATTACTAGGGGTGGGTTTGGTAGGGCAACCGTACCAAACCCGTCGAATCACTACCACTACCGAACTTTCGGTATTATAAAATCCATTACCATTGCCCTACCAAAAAGTTCGGTATACCGAAATTCGGTATACCATAAGTTCGGTACGGTAGGGTATGGTAATGATAATTACCAATTTATGTTATCTACTATTTAAGTCTAAATTGAATATCATTTTTTCAAAGCAATTCAAGGTATACATGTTTAAAATGTACAAAACTAGTTTTTTAAAATATAAGTATTCTAAATATATGTTCTTAATTTACCCAATATAAAATATTTCTTAAATAAAATTATAACATAATTTTTTTTAACGTCAATTATATCATTATTAATGAAAGCAACTTAAAATAGTTTTGACATATCTAAAGAGTATAATTAATTTTAACTAATAGTAGTTAATTAGGATACTATATTAACTTTTTAAATATGATATATGAATTATTAAAATAAAATTTTATTTATTAATAATATTTCGGTACGGTAGGGCAATATACCATTTGAATAATATTGAGTGCCGTTGCCCTACCCAAACATTTCGTTAGGGTACGGTAGGGTACGGTAATAATTCGGTAGAAATATTTCGGTAGAGAATCGGTAGGACTCGGTAGGGCAACGGGTTGGTAGGGCAATTTGGTAAAAAAAACCCACCCCTACTTATTACCTAAAATGTGAATTCACTCAATATTTATTGGGGCTAAATACAGTTTGCACCCTTAAAGTATAGGGCTGGTAACACTTACCCCCTCATTAATGAATTTAATGATAAAACTTTGACTTTGAATGATGTGGCATTTTTTCTTCCCAAATTATCCTTCTAGCCATTATATTAATGCATATAATAATATATTTTCAATAATATTTCAAAAACTAAATTTTATAAAATGTAATAATTATTAAAAAAATATTTTGATTTATGTTGAACCCCACATTTTAATTACTATAGACCCTAATATAAATAAAAATCTCAATATTTTTTAAAAAATATTTAAAATACGTTAAACATTTGCAAAAAAAAAATAATTTCAAGACTTAAACGTCCAATTTTTTTATAATAATTATTGATTTGAAAATTTATTTCAGTTACTTAAATATAAATTTCAATAAAAAAATATTTAAATATTTAGACGTTTAAATTATGATTTCTTATTAACTTTTGAATTTGTGATTCTCAAAGTAAAAAGTCGGATGATTATATTAGAGTCATATACGCATTAATATAACTATATAAACTATAAAATTATTATTAAAATTCGAATAATTGTTTAACTTTTTATTAGCTACAAATGAACACAAGGTAAAACAAAAATGAAACTAAAATTCAATTTTTTTCATTCGTAAATTTACAATATTGAAATAATAAAATTAAGTTTTTGCAAAGTTGCCGAATTTTTTATTATTACATATTCATTATTTATATAATGGCTAGAAGGATAATTTGGGAAGAAAAAATGCCACATATTCAAAGTCAAAGTTTTACCTTCTAATTCATTAATGAGGGGGGTAAGTGTTACATTTGTAACTTTAAGGGGGTAAGTGTTACCACCCCTATACTTTAAGGGTGGAAACTGTATTTAGTTCTATTTATTGCTTATTTATGGAGTATATGATTAATGCGTGCCATATTTTGGTGATTAATTTTCTGATTTGTTGCCAAATTTTAGGAATCAAATTACCTAATTTATAATAAATGTTATATGGTATCCTTTGATCATTAATTTCTGGATTTTCTCCCGAACTCAGAGAAAATAAATTAAGCAAATCATAATAATTGTTAATTGATGAATTGGTCGGTATGTGTTTTCGGAAATAAAAAATATGTGAATGAATAAATAGAAATATTGATCAAATGTGGCCATGTGAAAAAAAGATGAACCCATGTAAAATGCATATTTTGTCCAAGTGTGCAATTAAAAATGAACCAATGTATCTTAGTGTTAGTATTATTATTAGATCAGTATTAGTATTAGTATTAGCATTAGCATTAGTATTAGCATTAGTATTAGTATTAGCATTAACATTAGTATTAGTATTAGTATTAGTATTAGTATTAGTATTTCACCCGTGCGATGCACGGTGGTCACCTTCGAGAACAAATATGCTATTCAACAATTTAGGGTCGTAAAGAAAAATATTTCAAAATAAATATAAAACTAATATAAGTAAATATGTTGTTAAATAAAAACATTTGGTCCGAAGCAACATAATATTTGTTTATAACATAATGCATAAAGTATTCCGTTCGACAAATATATAGAACTAATTAAATTAATGGAATCAAATGCACTACACCACCTTGTTGGTCCACTTAAATCAAACAGACATAATAGATATCCTGCAAAGTTCACGTACTTCGTATGAATTCAGTTCAATGCATTTTATTATGAAACAACAATGACAATAATCCGTAATTTAACAATATTTACATTATATTACTTACCAAATGCGAATGCAACGAATATGCTAGAAATACAAAATCACGTGCAAACATACCTACTTATAAAGAGCACACACACATTAATATGACTAAATATAGTTATAATAATATAAATAGACGATAATTTACCATATGTACCTTCGTATGCGCTGAAATACTTCTTTGTAAACAACGTTGCTAGTTGAACTCGACAATCCACCGGATTCGGACTTGAGTACGATCTTTATGCCAGATCTACTCTTGATTCTCAAGAGTGCAACGTACAACTGACCGTGGCTGAATACAGGTCTGGGTAGATACAAACTGATGAAGTAAAGTGTTTGAACCTGACTCTTGTTGATGGTCATTGCAAAGGAAACCATCAGGGGAAATTGTCGCCTCTGGAACTTAATTAGCAGAGTAGAGTTCGACGGGACCAACGTCATCCGATGAATGAAAACAACATCACCGGTATTTTTGCCGGATAGAACCTTGCAGCTAAGAACATGAGTTCCCATTCTAACAACTTGAAGTTTGGTTCCATTGCAAAGGCCTCTCCCGCGGTCGATGTTTTGTATGAGCATAACATGAACATTTTCCTTGAGTTTCAACCTATGTGAAGGGAGACCGGAGCAAGACACGGTGTTGAGGAATTCGGTCGTATAAATTTCAGCATTCTCTTCCGAACTCATCTCATCCTTGCACATACTATCCGCACTGAGGTACCACTAGTCTATGCCGGGAAGGATGGAATTTAAGTAATCATTGACAAACTCAACGCAGTCATTAGTCGGCGCAAGCACTGCCCTCCCTTGGAAATAATCGAGATTTGATATGATACTCAACAAATCCTGATATAAAAATTGCGAAAAATTCAATAATGGATATTTGGAATCGGGAATTAGTATGTCCTGGTGTCAACAAACGCTTCACCATCGTTTTGCTCTCCTGCCTCCCCATTACCGATACTCAGTATCCAATCAGCAAACTCCTTTACTTCTTCAACTTCGGATGGATTGGAGCTTGATTGAAGCCTCATATTCGTATGCAAATTAAGAACCTTACAGTCTTCCCAAAGCTTAGATGAGTTGATCGTAGCGTGAACAATGTCCTGCCTTGATGCCTTCAACACAATAGGTAAAATCTGTCTAAAGTCTCCGCCAAGAACGACCACCTTGCCACCGAATATTTTGAGAACATGCGTAATAGATTGCAAGGTCTTTTCAAGCGCTTCGAAACAATGTATATGCATCATCAATGCCTAGTCCCATATAATGAGCCTCGCCTTATAAGCAATTCTGCATGTGGACTCTACTGTGTAATGCTGCAGGTGGAACCATCGTACACAATGATGGGCAGTCCAAATCTAGAATGAGCGGTCCGGCCACCGGGAAGCAACAACGATGCTATGCCACTCGAAGCAACATTAAGAATTATTTCCCCCTTCGAACGAACAACAACATACAACGTTCTCCATATAAATGTCTTTCCGGTACCTCCGTAACCTTAGAGGAAGTACATCCCGCCACAATTCTTCGACACAACATCCATGATGGCATCGTAGACCCTTTTCTGCTCATCTGTGATAGAAGAAATATATCGTTTGAGTTCTCCAGCCATAGCAAATACATCGTAGTCCAACTCATTGAGCACTAATTGGTTCTCCGTGCCATCCATCAACGAATCAAGTGTCATCGGCATAGAGTCAAAATTCCGCAAGCTCTTGCCGTTGCTCTGTAGGATCTTCTTGATTTCTATCAGCGGGTAGTTCTTCAAACTATCATCCAATAAAGTCAAACCTGCAAATGCATAGATAGTAAGACAAATGTGTTCCGGACAAAATGAGAAATTGAACAAAAAAATTGTAAAATAACAAAAACTAATCGATACCTGTATTATTATGATGTTTCTAGTGCTTGTATATAATATCATCAGACAAATTGGACAAACATTTCTCCCAAACGTGTTCCGGTCTGCTCAAACTATTGAAAAACAACATAACATCGAACAAGAGTCTGAGGAAGTGTCCGTTTGCGCAACCGTATGCCTCTCTAATTGCACCAATGTACTCCTTATCATCTTCCAACAGCCCCAAAATATAGCACGCATCCCTAAACGTTGCGTAAACATTGCCACCCACCGTTATGATGTCTTCGTAACTTTTGCACCCTCTTTGGATGTTGAGCAACAATATCAGATAAATATCCTCCACATTTCCTCATACGCATACAAATATCTGCAGTCATAATACATTTTAATTTCATCACGAACAGCAGGACTGGCGTCTGTAGACGGAAGTTGGAAAAATGTTGTCGTGACATGAACGTGTCCCTTGTTGACGTACTTGAACATATACTTTATTGACTTACTCTGGTTGCACAACTCGATATTGATGTGGGCTCGGTATTTACTCAATAATACACGGTTGTAGAGAACCACAAATCCATTGTCAAGAATAGTATTCTTCTTCCTAACCGTTCTTCCGTCATCCATTCTCCTATACACCGGGTAACCATCAGGGTCGGCCTCGGTTTGCTGTACATTTTTTTTGGAAACCTCTTCATGCAAATGCCATTCTTCATGCAAGGTGAATTCAAATTCGCATGGCCTTACCGACCGTGTATCATGTATTTCTGAACCAAGTTGTACATCTTTCTGTAGGTTTTTTTGTCCGGAATTTCTGCATAGATTATCCTGTCGATGTCGGCAGAGCACTTAGGTTTGGCATCCTTATCTGACCACAACAATATATGTGTATGAGGCAGACCACGCTTCTGAAATTCTATAGTCACACATCTACGTATAAAAGTAATTACATAAATTAATATGCATACTTTAATACGATGCTTGAAGTAATGAATTTACCGTAAAGTAAATTATTAAAAGTAGTTCATGACTTACGTGCTCTAATTCGTCCGAATATATGTCCTTTCTTGAAATCTGTCATCAAGCTATCAAACTTCATTTTGAATACGCGACATAGAATATCAGGGCGATCCTCCGGTCTGAGACTTCTGTCATTGAGGGCCCTTTGTATTTCAGGCCATTGTGGATTGCATGTAATAGTTATGAACAATGATGGAAAACCAATCCAATTACAAATTTGAAGTGCGTCGACAAAATTGTTGAACATGTACCGGGATCCAAGAATGAAAGAATCGGGCATAATTTTGCGCTTTCCAACTTATTTGCCCTCACTGTCCCCTTTGAAAAAACGTTCTCCAATGCCTTTGTACATGTCCACACGCAACTGGTCCTGGTTGTGCCTAATAAAATTCAATCTTTGCGACTCAATCGTAGAATACGTGTCCACTCCAAGCTGTTGGAATAACTTTTTTGAATTCAGCAGTAATGGACTGTCGTTCCTTCTTTTTTTGGAAACGATAAGCAAAGTATTCTCGCATAGTTAAGTTCTTTCGTTTTCCACTGTTACCTCGAAAAGAGTCTCTCAAACCAATATTCTCTCTATATCCATCTTCCCCGTAAGGAAATATGAGTGGATACTGGAACGGCAGGTACAATGGGTGCAGCTCACTAATGTGTTGCAGCTTCTTGGACTGAATCTCAACCACAATGTCTCTAACACCCTCTTGTGTGTCAAAATCTCCAACTATCAACGCTGCAATCTCACTCGGATTAGGTAGATTGTAAGTCCTCCCATCGGTGCTACAACTCTTTACCAGCTTTAGCTTACACTTTGCAGGCCTTCCCTCGAAAATCGATCACGGGCACCTCTATACGACTGAGCAAGGACGCTGTTCTCGTAGATCATATCCTTCAAGGATGCAACAATTTGGGTATCAAGGTTGTTCGAGCCATTTCCACACCTACAATAAAATATGATTAAAGAATTGCACTCGCCTTAAATTACTTCCATGTATTGCAAATGGGTGCACGAAAAATAAAAATAATTTTACCTGACAGCATCAATTCTATTACGGACTTCATTTTCCGTATCGAAGATGTAAAGTTGTGGGAAGTTAGGTCGTGTCCCTTCCTCATGTAACATACTACCTAACAGGTGGTAATTCTGACCTTGAAGTAGAAATGTGTATGGTCCATCACCCGTATTAATAGATGTTTGGACCTTTCCGCCAAGTTATGTGAAAGCAAACATCATGTTGTAAGAACGGATATTGTGCTGAAAATGTTTGCAGCCTATCCGTACCGAAAAGCAAATTGGAAAGAGTAGGTGGGGTGTTTTTCATATAAGGTAGTTGTACTTTGTCCTTCTGACAACATAGAGAAAACTCGGGTCTCAGTGTGTTTTTGTGCTTATCAAGGCGCTCAACATACCACATCATTGCACCACACGATTGACATTCATACGGCTGATCACCCAGATCATCGTAATGTGGTATAGCGTAACATCGAATCAAACATGATGATGACAAATTACAATAATCCATAAATTTTATGGACTAAATAATAATAATATAATGTTTAAAGATTAAAAAAATTTATTACCTTCATAATCAACTGAATCGTCGCTATTGTCGTCGTTGGAGACATACTAAGAATCTGTCAATACAAATCGTTTTTTTATCATTCACTAAAGTCGGTTATTGTATATTAGGACAATCTATTTAGCAAACCGCGTGTCATTTAAAAAAAACAGTAGTTACCTCCACTGTCCAATGTGACATCTCGTAATGTTTCAGAATCCTCGTCTTCTAATATAGTTGGTGTATTATCCATACTTAATCCACGTGCAACCGATTGTATCATTTTTTGACTCCTTGAAATTCTCTTTCCATGCCTATACATTAAAATAATATATATATATATTACTACATAATGTTCACTACATAAAATGATAATGTTCACTACATAATGTAATCACGAACGTGCATATCGAAAAAAAAAAACAAATCACCTTCTTGTGGTTTCGTAGAATGAATTTAGAGAGTTAACCGGAATGTCACAGGTTCCCGATTTAGGATCATAAGAGTGTCGGCTGATGTCTGTCTCGGGATAAAATAAAAAGTAAAAACATTTAATAAAAATGTTCTTTAAGTTTATGTTTTGATGGTGTAAAAAATATTAATTAACGAATTCACATTCATAGGGCAACGTGCTCCCACCGGCGGCAATATGGATATTTTATTTCGCTAATATTACACGATTTAGCTTGTCGGATGTTGAAAATTCTTCAACATTCGGTTTATATATAGGAAATTAAAATTTTCTAGTTGTACTCGATGGGGTTCCAACATATAAAATATGTATGTTGGATATGCTGAATCTGGATCACAAAAGAATTATGTCCAACATAACTTGACTGATATGTGGCATAGAAAATTAGGTTATGCCAGTCTTAAGGGAATATGAATTATGCATAAAAGTAAAAACAATTATACGTGTGATGACATTGTTTCCAATTTGCGTCTGTGTCATTCATGCCCTATGGAAAGCAAACCAATGTTAAATTTATTGCATCCCCTCCCCCTACTCCCTCTTAGTGCACTGAAATTCTTGAATACAATCATTCTTATAGGTGGGGTCCTGCATCTGTCTCTAAACATGGTGAAAATACATATTTCTTGTCTATTGTTGATGATTCCTGGTTTTCCTGCAAATGTAAATTTGATGTGTTTGATAAGTTTAAGGCATGGCAAACATTGATTGAGAATCAAACATGAAAGAAAATTAAAACAGTTATGACTAATAATGGAACTGAATTCTATAATCATGAATTTAATGCTTGTGTGCTGAATTTGGTGTTTAAAGGACAATTGCATATACACCTCAACAAAATGCCATTCCTGAAAGAATAAAAAGAACTTTTTTGGATAAATTTAGGTCTATGTTGAATGCATCTGTTATGTCAAAGTTATTTTGGTATGAAGTCATCTTAACTGCCGCTAGGGGTGAACGCGGACGGGTTTGGGCGGGTTTTCGTAAAAAAACACAAATCGACCCGACACCGACGGGTTACCAATTTCACCAACTGCATATGCTTATTTAAAGCCACAAACCGCACAGTTCAGGTGTAGCGGGTGGCGGGCGGGTTAGCGGGTCAAAAAAGTACGCAATACCAAGTTGCATAACTATGACCACAATACTTGCAAGCTGCTCTTGGATTCCCATATTCGTCAAACTTCTCAAAATGCTCCCACACCCATGAGTTTTGTTTGCTCCCAATACAAGCCCCTTGTGGATTTTGTTGTTTTGGATGCATCACTTTTCTGTTTGTGATTTGTTTTTTCTTTTTGTGGAATTATTGGGCTTCCATCGAACTGGTCCACAAGGTGACTTACCACTTGATTTAGTAGCTACAGAAGTGCCTTGTTGATCAATACTGAGATTAAGTTCTTGACTTTCAAAAATATTACTTATATTTTCCATCTGATAAGAAAATCCATACATAAAGAAAAACAATTATAAATTACATAACATGAGCATAAAAAAGAAATTATAGATGAAAAAAAAACAAGTAAAGGAATAAAAAAAATCATGAACATCTCAACATTTACATAAAATCTCATATTTCCCAAACTATGGCGCTCATCACTGTAACACCCCACCTTTCCAAAACCCGAAAACCTTAAAACCCGAGGTTAATATTCCTAACTCGAAAACCCTTAGGAAATATTATTACGTGATTATATGCATTACGTGAATTTAATTATGTTACTTGCGTGAATAATTACGTGCACTATTATATATGTGACTTATATGATTTAAATTCCCGAAAATTGAAACACTATGAAATTTCGTGAATTACGTGGTTTATGTGAATAATTGCGTATTCTTATTTATTTGATAAATTATTTGAAACTTGGTAAATTATGTGAATGGTATATATATATATATATATATATATATATATATATATATATATATATATATATATATATATATATATATATATATATATATATATATATATATATATATATATATACTCGTACATACATGCATGCATACGTATACATACATATATACTAATGTTTGTATTATACATTTGAATATATATATATATATATCCGAAAATGTGTGTGTGTGTTCGGATGGTGTGTGTGTGTATGTAGTGTTTATGCAAGTTGTCATTATATTAATTAAATAATTAGTGAATAAGTGTGCATGTTTTTACACTTGGCACACCCTAATCATTTTACCTAAACTCACACTCAACACTCTCATTAGTGAGATGAAGAGACACCCTTCATCTTTCTTCTTCCAACACCTAAACCCCCTACTTGTCTTCCTCTTCTCCTTCCACCGAAACCATCACCACCATCATCGGCCCCCCTCTCTCCACCTCATTTCTCATTTTTCAAAGAAAACCCCAAAATAAAAAAATGAAGGTTCCTTATTTAACTCTTGCCATAGACTATTCCAAAAACACCATCAAAACCACTTGCCTCCTTACGGGAGATCACAACTCCTCCCTCCTTGAAGCTCACACCATCTCCTTCACAATCAAGGTGGCTTGGTTGAACTTCGGTGCTTGAAAGCCTCTCTCTCCCCTTCGGTCATATTTTCTTTCTTCGATTTTAAGGTAAGAAATTCGATTTCTTGCTGCAATTAAGGGACATCAATAGTATTGAAAAAGTTTTCATGAAATTTTAAAAGATTGGGGAAGATTTCGAAAAAATTAGGGCTTTTTGAAGAAAAATGGAAAAATGAGTGCTCTTGTTAAATTCTTGTTCTTGCATGCATCATCTATGTTGATAGTGGTTAGATACAGCATTTATTGGCCAAAAGCCTTAAAAATTTCAGATTTCAAAAAGGGGTTTTCAAGAAAATGAAATTTTTAACTTTTTGTGGTTGCATGTGTAGATCTTTGAAAGTTTGGGCCAAATCTGCAATTTTTGTAAAGTCTGTCCGAAAAATGTTTTCAACACTGTTTTCCAGCATTTGTTGGTCTAAAATTTCGGATTTAAAGAATTTTTGTAAGAAAAAGTTGATTTGGAAATTTTAGTAGGCTTGCATGTGTAGATCTAGAGATTTTGGGGTAAAATATGTAATTTCCGAAATTTCTGCATAAAGTGACTTTTCAACTTCATTTTCTGCATCTAATAAAGTGGAATTTCAGATTTGTTAAGGGTTTCCATGAAAAAGTTGATTTTGAACTTCTAGTGTGGTTGCATGTGTAAATTTCGAAACTTTTGGGTCAAAACTGCAATTTCTGAAAAATCTCTCATTTTTAAAGTTTGGATCTGTTTTACAGCAAGTATTAATTAGGAAAAAGTTTTATTTAACAAGTTTTAAATTAATTAGAGTTATGTTAGAGTTTTGGATTTTTAAATTGAAAAAGGGATTTTCCTAGTTTTTAATTTCAAGAAAATTCGAAACTTTGTAAACATTTAAATTTATTTCAGAATCTGAAATTTGAGTCAGTTAGGAGTTCTAGGATTTAGTTTGAGAATTTTTTTGGAATTAGTTTGCTAATATTTCAAAATTAGGACAATTTGCATACCATTTAACATGTTTTGTGCTTTAATGTTTATGTTCTTGATTTAATGGTGATGAGGGATGAATTTTAGTATTTTGGTACTTTAATTACTGTTGGATGTGTTTAATGGTTGTGAGAAATTGATTGGAATGGATTATTACCTAGATGTGGTAATAAGTCCATTAAATGAAAGGTAAAAAGGGGTATTTGTTCTTAAGCTTGCTTTGATGAATAATTAGTGATGTTAATGTGTTGATTGTGCATGTGTGTGTGCTGAAATTGTGTGAATGTGTGGGTGCTGATTGTGCATGGTGTGTGTGCCGTGTGTGGTTGTGTGTTTATGTGTGTGAAATTGGGATTTTTGCTCAAAACATAAATATGTGGTAAATTGTAGTATTTGTGTGATTTGTGGCACTTAATTGACATTTGTGATGTTATGTGTGGGTCATAAGCATAATTTCGAAAAGTTGCATAAAAAAATGATTTTACTTGAAAGGTTAATGGAATATCGGGTAATAAACAACTCGGATATAGTGGGCCGGTATCCAACTAGGATGATGTGGTAGTGGTTTGATTCCACTTAGTGAAAACGGGCTCGTAACAGGTTTATTATCCGGTACAGAAATTAATCCTTCACGGATCCGATAAACCGAAAAATGTGTTTTTCATGATTTTCATAAAAAGGGCATTTTAGTCATTTTGCTTAATTGCGTGGATTTTTGTTAAATGAGGTATTTTCGTGAGATATGTGCTTTGACCGATTGCCTTGTGTTGTGTGCGGATTGTGGGTAAGAACGGGTATACGATATTATATATTATTTATAACGTATTTCCAAAGTTTCGATAATTGCATTTTCACCCCATCCCAACGTTTCAAAAATTACAAAGAGATCCTTTGCTTCCGCTAGTTTAATAAAGATTCCGATAAACCGGTTCGATTTATCGCCCGTCTAGAAGGGGGGTGCTACAATCACTTTCAAATTTCAAGATATTTATATTTATATATATTCAACATTATAAATAAAAAGTTCAAAAATACCATCAATAAATAAAATCTTATCTTTTTAAATGAGACTTGAATCTGACTAATAGCTTCTAAAAGAATGGTTGAGAATTTGGACTATGAGAATTGGTTCGGAAAGCTCAGATTTGAGATTTCGAAGAATACCAAAAAAATAATGGAGAAGTCGATAGAAGGGAAAAGACGCAAAATGGATTGGAAGCTGCTGAAGTGTTGTGAAATCAAAAACCCTAACTGGGCTATCAAGTACACAAAAAAATGTATTTCTATTCACATATGCGGGCGGGTCGGGTTAGGACCGGGTTTTAATATTAAAACCCGAAAACCGACCCACACTTTGCGGGTGTCAAGATTAGAATGCTACTTTTAAAAACATCAGGAAACTTACTGGTTGCGGGTGGATCGGGTTTGGCGGGTTTATGAATACCCCTAACTGCCGCATATTTGATCAATACAACAGTATGCTAATAAACTAGGATTTTTTGCCTTCTACCGTGGAAATTCTATTAATTTAAAGATGTAGTTGTTATGGAAAAATAAGTTAGCGATTACATCACACTACATTACACCTCAATCTATTACAATGGAGATCATCATGCTTTGTAAGCAACATATTATTATCAATGTTGTCTATGAAAGCTTCACTAGACAAGATCGGTTAGAGCTATGGTCACACGTTGTTCATCTCAGTGACACTAGATTGCCATGGATTATTGGCGGAGACTTTAATGTTATCTTACAAGCTTCTAAGAAAAGGGAGGTCTCTCTCTTGATTTGATTTGGGTGCAATGTAAGAGTTCCATGAATGCGCTGTCAATTCTAGAATCTTAGAAAAAATAGATTTCCAAAGCAATACTTTTATTTGGTGTAATAACCAACAAGGTATAAAAAGGATTTGGCAGCGTTTACATCGGTTTTTTGGAAATGGAGAAGCTCATACATAATTTTCCACTTTGAACTCCTTTGGTTATACAATGTCATTAGATGATAAAACACAAGGCTAGGTTCATTTTTCAGAAAATGTGGCTGGACCACCCTCACTTTTTTACTTTGGTTGAGAATATATTGTCTCACCAATTCATGGTCTTTCTAGCTATCTTATAACAAAAAAACTTAGAAGATTGAAGAGAGCTCTACATGATTAGAACTGGTCTGAGTCTAGAGGTGTCGAGATGCATACATAGTTACAAATAAGATAGCATATCTTGAAAGCCAACTGCAAATTAGGTGGGATAAAGACTTGTAAGCCAAAAAACAACTGGATTAATACCTCAACTGTGAAGCATATATATTGTTACTAAAGACAAGGGAAGCCTGGATACTAGATGGGGATAGAAGTTATTATTTCTATCATGCAGTTATTAAAATAATGAGGCGAAGGAATACACAATTCCTATAAAAGGGGTGGATGGTATGCTAATTACAAAGAATAAAATAATTGAATATCAGGCAGTGTATTATTTTCCTCACCCTTTTCAAGCCTCTACATATCATATAGATGAGGAGCTATTTCATCAAGTTTCAAAAACCATATCCTATAACCAGAATCAGGAATTGATTAATCTCCCTTTAGGGCATGAAGTTTATAAAAGGGTGAAAGAATGATATGCAGACAACTCTCCTAGTTTAGATGGATTCACATGCTACTTCTCTGTTCATTGCTAGGAGACCATCAAAAAAAATATGATGGAATTGATCCATGGTCTTTTCAGAAGGTGATCAACTATCTAAAGACTTGAGTACCTCCCTCCTTATTTTGATTCCTAAAGTGGAGAAAGCTACAAGTTTGAGTAATTTTACTATCACAGTTATCTCTAAAATCATTGACAGTAGATTAGCAAATGTACTTCTAAAGATTATTGATGTTCAACAAACTGGTTTTGTCAAAGGAAGAAACATACATGAATATATTTGTTGCTATTGCTCAAGAGATGATAGAAGATCTTGACAGAAATATTTTTCAAATTTGATATGTCAAAAGCATATGATATGATAGAATGGAGATTTATTTGAGAGCTATGAAGGCTATGGGATTCAATGAAAATTTTAGAGATCTCAACTACAGATTAATATGAAATGTTTGGTACACAATTAATATTAATGGGGAAATGATTGGACAATTTAAATCATCTAGAGGAGTGAAGCAAGGAGATCCCAAAACCCCTCTTCTTTTTATTATTGCTCAACAAATTTTGTCCTTTAATTTTAAGCAATTGAAATCTCTTGGATAATTGAGAGCACACAAATTGGGAGAGAACATTCAGTCAATTTTCCATTTATTCTATGCCCATGACATGCTCATATTTATCAATGCTAGTGATCTATCTTTGAGCAATTTGAAGGCTTTACTACAGAAATATGAGTTGTCTTTTGGACAGAAGATGAATTTCTAAAAGAGTGGTTTCTATACCGCCATACAACTGCAAAACAATAGAATTCAACAGATAAAAGCCATTACTGATTGCCAAGTACAAAATTTCCCTCTTACTTATCTTGGATCCCCTTTGTTTAAAGGAAGATGCAAAGAGGTGTATTTTGATCCCTTGATCCAGAAGATCACTGGAAGAATTGAGGGTTGGAAAGCCAATTTTTTATCTTTTGGAGGAAAGATAACCTTGATTCAGCCAGTTCTCTCCAACTTACCTATCCATACACTCCCTTGTATAGTGGTGCCAAAGAGAGTTATACAGAGAATTGAAGGATTTTATAAAGCTTTCTTGTGGAATCAGCATGGAGCTCAAAGGGTGGAGTGAGTGTCTTGGAAGCATATCTGTAAGCCAAGAGTTCAGGTGGTTTAGTTATCAGATCAATTCCAGACACTATACTTTGGCCTCCAGGGGAAGTTAGCTTGGAATATATATAATGGCTGTTCTTTGTGTGCTACATTATTGATTCTAAAATAGGGAGGAAAAGGAGATTTACAAACTCTCAATCACCAACAATGTCAACTGAGGAGATAGATGATTGGAAAAGGTGAAATTTCTTTTGGACATGTAACTGGATGGGAGAGGAGCTTAACCCTAAGGATTCATCTCAACTTAATGTTAGAGATGGGCTTGATTAATTATATTTGATGGATTTCCATTCTCATCGTGGAATAACGGAGAGCAATGTCACAAGTGTTGATCGAAGAGCAAGAAGATGATAATTAAACTCATATACACTTTGACTAGTAATTGGAGATTTAGTACCCAGAAATATATTGACATGTTTAGAAGTCCTTCTCCTCATGTTGCATGGTCTTCTTATATATGGAACTCAACCATACGTCTCAAAGTGAATGCTTTCATGTGGAGAGTCTTTCATAATGCCTTACATGTGGATAATAATATTAAAAGGAAATGGAGATAATGGTTTGTAAATGCCAATGCTGTCAAAATCCAAAGGAGGAACCCTTATTCATTTGTTGTTGCAGTCATATATAGCCAATTTTGTATGGTCATCTTTCTTATCCGTTTTTAGAAATCAAAGTAGATTCAAGTCATTCTCGCATTTATGCACTGTGTGGATGCATGGATCGAGTACAAGAACACATATTGGAGTTTGTATACTGAATGTTATTTGTTACACACTCTAGGATACATGGAAAAATACATGCAAGGCTATTTTTGAAGAGGAACGAATGAGTGCAAATAATATTATTTACATTGTTACTCAGAATGTTCACACAATCAGTAGGTTAACTGTCCCCAAACATTTTCCTACTACATGAGAGAGAGTGATGTTGGAAAAGCTACACGTTACATGCAGTAAGCTAAGGTTCAAGTTAAACATGGAGTTTGGCTAGGATTGGATAAAGCCTAATGAAAATTGTGTGAAGTTTAACGTGGATGGCGCTACAAAGTCCAATCTACATGCATTCTCAACTCCGTGATGGTGGAGGGATTCTTCGAGACACTGGTGGAACCCTAATTTGAGCCTTCTCAACTCCGTACAAGCATTCTGATATACTTAGTGCGAAATTGGAGGCCATATATGATGGTATTAGAATATGTATGCAAATGGGAATCACCATTGTGGTCTTGGAAACTGATTCTAAGTTGGCTGTTCAGTTATTAACCTTAGACAAGAGATTGAATTGGGGTGTTTGGTACATGGTTAGAAGGATTAAATTTATTCTTTAGAAAGTAAGTGAGATTCCATTTAACTTCAGAGAGCAAAACAATGTGGCAGATGTCTTGGCTAAAGCAACATTTACGTACAAAAAAAATTCCCACAAAGACTTCAATCAGCTTTGTACCCATATCCAAAAGTTGATATTTCTAGATAGAGTGGAGGTTCCTCAATTTCGTAGATTTTCAGGATGAGTTTTCTTCATATGCAGGTGTGGCAGTGGCGTGTGCACGGGCACAAGAGAGGTCTCGATAAAAGGTTCAAGTGCTGGAGGTGGGATACTTTGTGTATTAAGGTTTTAACCCCTCTTTGTGGTCTTTTTGCAAATTTTTGCAATAAGTTAGGGTTCAGGTTAGTATTTGCTCTTTCAACCCACTATAGGGGTTTTTTTTGTAATAGGGTTTTTATTTCCCATTTTTATTCTTGTCGATTTAGGGGTACTCTTTTCCTTGTGTAGGCCCACAACGTTTTTAACGAGATCCCTTGTACTTTCAAAAGTATATAACAGAATAAAAAATTTGGCCAAAAAAAAAATAGTCTTTTAATGCAAAACAATTACATCAGAAAACAAATAAAGTTCATAAGATAAAATTTCAAACAGTCTCATATATATATAATATTCTCTCAAGGAACAAATTGAACAAGTTTGATTTAGAAAAAAAGAAAAAATAAAAGGAAAAAGACAGAAAACTAGGAATACAAAGGTATTACAGAGGCAATGGTTTGTATAACAGTAAGAATAAGAAGCACAACAGCAGCAATTGTGGAAGCTGTTGCCCATGGACTATTGAAATAGTCATGCCTCAATTTTGCCATCACCACATTCCAAATCTTGCCGCAGTGTTGATTCACTGAATTGCATGTCCCCAAGTAGTAAAAATTAGAACTTGTGATAACCCCTTCTCCAAGCTTGTTAAAAAGATTTGCTACTTCTCCATCATCCCCTAACAAGTTCACTATTATTCCGTTACGTCGAAGCACGTTTACATCTTCATCCGTGTTTATTAGTTGGTCCATGAACATCGCATAATCCGTGAAGTACTTTGGCCTCAACTCAGACGAATGCTGCTCGTATGCTATCAGATTCCTGAAGAAAGTATCCGTCGAGTCCTCAACCTACACACATTTAGACCCACGACGATATGTTATTATTCTCCATTAGCGATTTTAGTGCGACTAGCTATACACATTTATATGTTATACTAAATAAATGAGTCGAAAAAAAATTTATGAATAAACACAATGAATAACTCTAACCTTAAGGGAAGGGATCTCCATGACACCATTATGGAACTTGATATCAAACAAGCTGATAGTGTCATCAATGGTGTCAGCATCCAACGAATGAATCCCGGCATAAACTTTTCCGATCTTTTTGAACGTGATTCCAGCTTCTTCCAACTCTTTCACACACCGCATCGGGTCCATCACCTCACTCCCACTTACGCCATAATTTCCTTCAAAGCTTTTCAATCCAGAAGGAGAAGAAGAAGAATGAGGTGGCGGCCGACACAGAAGGTGAACCAAATGCAACAAATGTTTGACCTCTCTCTCCTCAAATAATTCCGCCGAAGAAAATATGGATGCAGGACAAAGCTTTGGGAACATGTCCGAGAAAACCAACATCGCAAGATTTGCAAAGGGCTCCCTCTCATCACCAATAACATCATCAAATTGATCGTCATGATTCAAATTGTAAAGCTCCAAAAGAACAAAATAAGGGAGCTGGTTCTCTATTAGCATAAGATCGCGGCATATTTGGATTCTCATCCAGTCGACGCCGAATATTGGGTCATCATCAAGATCATGTCCGTTTTCGAGTTCGGAATATCTCCGAACAAACTCAACTATGAAGCAGCCATCAAGAAGCATCATTTCCACAAACAGATCACCATTTTCGTCGTCAAAATTTTGGTCGGCGTAGAAACTTAGAGCCTTATGTTTGGATTGCTGGAGGGCTAAAATGTACCTTCCCACATCGTCTTCTGACGTTCGTGCGAGAAATGAATGCAAATACGAGAGTTTTATGTTTTCCATTGGGAGTAAATTAGGATTTGCAGTACTTGCATGGTGATAAGGGCCGATCGAGACAATCATTGGGGTGTAGGAATCGGGGTTGCTTCTCCTTAAGCCTTGGTGTACTTTGAAGATTGATGGAAGAATAAGTTGATCTCCATTTATAGGATTAATAGTTGCATTTTGGCACTGAAACTTGTTCTTAATGCTCTGAGTAATTCTTTCAGCTGCAGATTTTGGAATTTTGTTCGTTTCCATCGATCTTGATCTCGACCTGAACATTCAATAACATGGGAATTAATAATCATTTCTTGAGTATTATAGTCTATTATATATTAATTATTATTTTAAAAAATTTAGAGAATTTTATGTACTCAAAGATCAAAAAGGAGGAGATTTTACTTAATAAAATAAACATACATGTAGAATTGATGTAAGTTTTCATAAACAGGAAATGTTATATTATATGGTGTTTACCCATTATATACACATAACATGAATAACTTAATCACAAGATGCAAAATAAATAAATAAAAATCTATATTAACAAATCTATTGACTTTGTTCGAAATGAGTCATTTAACAGTTAGTTTCAAATTATTAGTTCTCATTTTTAAGTCATTTCAAGTTCATTCTCATTTATGGCCACTTCAGATTTTTTTTTTCAATTTAAAATCATTTTATATCCATTCATTTGAAATCTTTGAATCCAAATGAACATAAGTATGTAAAAAAGGATATAATTTTGAGGAATAGTCTTAAATAATTTCAAATAAATTAAATGGATGTGAAACCCATCACATTGAATTTAAATAAGAGCTAAAATTTTATACATGCAAACAAGTTTAATAAATTAATTATTATTTCTTTAAAATATTTTCATTCAAATTTCACAACATCTCAATCATACTTCAATATATAGAGAAGTAGCCCCTTGGAAAAATAAGACATACATCCCAACTAATGATGAAAACAAAAAAATAAAAATGTTGCACAAAAATTCAATTGCCCTCAAGAACAGTAGGATTTTTTTAATATATATATATATATATATATATATATATATATATATATATATATATATATATATATATATATATATATATATATGTGGAATAAAATGCGTAGAAAAAAAATCACGGAATATGGCAAAGTCAAAAGTTTCTTACTCTAGATTCTAGAACCTTGATGATGGATGCTTCACAAGTTCTGTATCACAAACAAATCCCAATTTTTTTTATTTTTTTATATATTTTTTTTATTGATAAAACACTTTCACAAAATTATTAATAAGTGAAATAAGTTTGTATACTGAACTATTTTATTTAAGACAATTAGCTCTCATGAAGGGCATGACTTTTTTCAATAGGAGATTTAATCGTAATTAATACTCTCAGTAGTTTGTAATTATCCTCTTAATGACACAACTCAGCATACATTCACCACATGCCCACACACATATCCCTCTCTAAATTTACTGGCAAAATATAATAAAACACAGCTATTCACTTCTTGTTCTTATAGGAAATTGGTTTAATTATTATATTCCATATGGGCTTTGCCTAGAAGTATTTTTATATTATTAATTATATGTCTAGTGAAATTAGAGTTATTGTGAAGGGGGTGATATTTGCAATACAAATTTTATTCCCCTAGTACAAATTTAACATTACCCTCTCTTGGTGAAATAAAAAAAAAAATATCTCTTTCTCGATTTTTTTAATTGAATTTGTAAACAAGACAATGATTATCGACACGATCAATTATAACTAAAAAACAACAATATTTGTTAAAAAAACCTGGGGAAAAGAAAAGGAGAACGACTCCACGCTATGAAGTGCGGAGTAAAGGCTTTTTCTTTTTGTTAACAAAATTATGTGTTATGCTTCTGGGAGGTGATATTCACGATGGCAAAATTACGAATGCGGATTTAAATAATTCACTTTTTACTTATATTTTTTTCTCTACAATTTTATTTTTAATAATTTTTATATTAGAAATCATTCCAAAACCAATGTTATTGTAGCGATTTGCAAAGGAAAATGAGTGCACCGAATGAGGATCGGGATACGGAATCCAATGAGGTAAAATTTGTTTGTTTTTGTTCTATAAATCGCGAAAATGCGACCCGTGACCAATTTGGACGCCGAAAAATACATTTCACGACCAAACTGGGCGCGAAAAAGCCCAAACCGAACGCCCGGTCCTGTATTCCACGCCCGATTTGGGCGCGCAACACAACTTTTCGCGTCCTTTTTGGGTGCGCAGACTGAGTTTTAATCAAAAAAATCATGTATATATTAGAAAATAGAAATCGTTCCAAAACCCATGTTATTGTAGCGATTTGCAAAGAAAAATGAGTGCACGACCAAATTGGGCGCGAAAAAACCCAATTCACGCCCAAATCGAACGCCCGGTCCGGTATTCCACGCCCGATTTGGGTGCGCAAAAGTACTTCCTGCGTCCGGTTTGGGCGCGCAACACAGCTTTCCGCGTCCGGTTTGAGTGCAAAATTCATATATGCACGCTGCTGCCAGACTCGAACACGGGTCTATTGTTTAACAAACGAGTCTCCTGACGAACTAGGCTACAACGAATTTGTTAAATGATACTTATTTTAAATATAATCATTCATTTCATTTATACTGGGCAAAAAAAATTTGAACCGGACGACCGGTCCAGATGCTGGTCAGGGGTCTGCACGCCTGGACCGAACGTGCAGACCTGACCGACATCTGGATCAAACGCCCGAACCAATTTTCCACGCCCAAAATGGGCGTGTGAAAGCAGTTTTCACGCTTGGTTTAGGCGTGGAAACTGCTTTCACACGCCTCTTTTGGGCATGGAAAAATCGAAAATCCAACATTAACAACAACTCCAAATCGCGATTTTCTAGGGATTTTCATATGATTAACCACAAATTCAATATATATTTACTTTAGATGATTAATTACCTTTCAAATTGACGAGATTTTCGGATTTGGAAATTTGTGACAAAGGTTGAGGGTTTTTGTGAATTTTGGGGGTTTTGGGGGTTTTGGGGGTTTGGGTGGATTTGAGTGTTTTTTGAGAGAGAAAGAGAAGACTATTATGAACGACATTCGTAATTTTACTATCGCGTAAATCACTTCATTTTGCTTTTTGACACAAATGAATCGATGGGCCAGTGAGGCCCGTTTACTCTAATTCTTCTCGCCACGAGTGAAGCCCATGCATATTTATGAGAGCATCTCCAATGGACCCTCCCTCTCCATCTACCTACGTCGTCATCAACTGTTGGGTCTTTTATTATTTTTCTTCAATTCTCACTCTCACCACTATAATAATAACAACCACAATAATAATAATAACAATAATAATAATAATACTATATTAATATTAATATTAATATTAATATTAATATTAATATTAATAATTAATAATAAGTATTACTAATAATAAAAATAATGATAATAAATAGTAGCAATAATAATAATAATAATAATAATAATAATTTAATTATAATAATACAATATTCAAATAAACGTAAAGAAATAATCTTCAACTAATTCAATTATTGAAAAAAAAAGAATAATAACCACTAATACAACATTTGAAAAACAACAAGATAATACGGATTAAAACAAACTACATTCATCTTATTTAAACAACAAACGAACTACATTCATATTAATGTATAATTGAAACAAACAGCAACAAAATAGAGTTCATTACATTCATATTGATAATTGAAACAAACAGCAACAAAATAGAGGTCATTACATTCTCATTACATCATAACAACATTAACAAACTACAATAATATTGGAAATTGACAAGCACAAACAAAAAACATATGTAATTACACCCCTAAATCTTTAGTAGAAGAATTATGACCATTACAAACAAACCTACACATATGACCAACAAAGTTTGCAAATTATTTCCATTGCTTCCATTATTTTCAACCACTCCACCCACAAATGTAGTTTTTGAGATAATTTCCTCAGCCTCATGGTCATCCACTTCATTATCCTACCAATTTTGATATTGTACCTTCACCCCAATTGGTTCCCAAGTTGCTCGATTGGGAATACACCATTCAAAAAATTTGCATTTACGAAATTCACACGCATAGTATAACATCCCAAAAGAAGATTTCGTCATCGATTCAACAACCCGTATTGAGGCTTTTGTTTTGCATCGACATAATGGAGACATTGGATACCTCAAATCTATGCGAGGGCTCGAGTTGTTCCTCCTCGACGCGTGGTTGAAGAGCAAGAAGACATGGTTGAACTTTGATTGAAGAGAAGAAGTGAAATTCGTTTTTCTAGGGCACATGAGAAAATGGGTGAAAAGATGGAATAATACCGTGAATTTTAGGGAGGAGACATGATGTAAGGGTATTTAGGTCATTGCACACAGTAAATTCTAGCAAATTCCAGTAACAACCGCAAAAACAGCGCGTGAACAACACGAACTCGGCCTAGGGACCTATACAACTTTGACTAATTACCACAGGATGGTATTTGCTAATTGATTTTTGACGGGGAATCACGCCGTTGCACTTTTCACAGGGGTAGTAATTGCAATAAACTCTTATTTTGAGTTTACTTCATTGCATTTTCGTATTTGTGGGATTTATGTGATAAAAATTATATGAGAACTAATTTGAACTACTTTAGGCATCTACTGCTTAACTTAAAAAAATAATTTATTTTAAAATAATGTTTTCCATATATATGGTCATATCATTATAAAGCTCTTCAAATACAGTTTCATACAAAATAAATTACATCGCTAATTTCAATATAAGGAAAAAATATAAGAAGAAAATAAACTCTAACTTTAATATAAATATAGTACATGAAAAGAAATTTGATATTTAAACTGTATTATTAAATTGTTTTAATTTATTATTTTCATTTTTGTTATTACAAAATTCCCTAATTAATTGATGGTATAAGTATAACTTTGTTATTATGGGCATAATAGAAAGCACAAAAATGTTAAGAAACAAAAATTATTCATACTTTTAAAGTTAGTAGAAGAACTCAGTGAAGCAGTGTCGTTTCACAGTAAAATGGGTCAAAAAAAAAGGAAAAATAATGGAGAGTCTATCCGTAGAACAAATTATGGGTAAATTACAAACACCCCCCTGAGGTATGGTCAAATTACAAAAACACCCCTCTTGTTTGGATAATTACAACCACCCCCTCACCTCCTCAAATTTAGTGGAATCTTCGAGATTATATGGAATATTATCACTTGTGTACCCGTTTTATCCCATTCAAACTCTACATTATGAAGCAAGATGATCATAATATGCGATTTTTAGCTTGTATATATCAGTTTGTGGTGCATCGGAAACTGTATTTTTACACAAAACGAGTACAAACTAGAGCACATTCCACGGAATCTAGATGATTATGTTGAATTTGGCACAATAAGGGTGGAGGTGTAAGAAAAAATCATAGTTGAGGGGGTAGATGTATTTATCCAAACAAGAGGGGGATTTTTGTAATTTGACCATACCTCAGGGGTGTTTGTAATTTACCCAAGAAAATATATATCAGCAATTCTAATACACCGCAAAATGTGGGGTATTACTGCCCAAAAATGAAAGAAACAAAATCAACTATTTTCAGCTACTAAAATAAGGATTAACTCCTCTCAAAATAGCTGAATTTTCCCTCCGTTTTATATGTCTATTTTCCCTCTCTTTCACACACACGCACGGACACACAATTCCACATTTTTTCCGACTCCAAGTTGAAACACATTATTGCGGGAGATTCTCTAATTAGGGGAACTTTTTGAATCCGCTGAATTATTTGAAAACTCCTCTGCCTCTTTCAATTTTCTCCTCTGTATTTTGCCTTTTCCAATAAGCAAAAAAAAAAAAAAAAAAAAAAGGAAGGAACAAATCATTATTCAAACTTCATTTTTTTCTTTTGCATTTATCACGCGAGTTGAAGATTTTTCTTAAAAGCACGGATTTAAATCCGTGTTTGGCTGGAGCTCCATTTGACTGCTCTTTTTGTCTTGGATTCATCGCGTTCGTCGAGCTCCTTTTTTTTTTGGGGGGGGGGGGGGAGAAAGTGCTTTTTCTTTGAACAGAAAAGCAGTTTTTATTGACAATTCGGTTTGCATTTGGAGCCTGGAAGATAAAATCGTGTGCGGAGTTCCAAATTTGAATTTTGATGTGCTTTTTCTCGAACTCCGCCGGTAAATTTGCTGCTTCTGGGGAAATAGTTTATGTGCACAATGTTTGTTTGTGATCGTATGATTTTGGAAGACGTCTGTCTGTATATGAGAAAAAAAAAAAAAAAGTTTCTTCTTGTCTGTTGATCTATAATCCTCTTGCTATGTGTTATGTTACCGTACTACATGCTATACCACCTTTTCATCATCAATAAACTTAATATGGTTATTTTTTTCCTACGCAACAGGCTAATCTTTTGGTTAATTATTGGAAAAAAACATTACAACATAAATAAATAGGAAAAGGAAAAAAAAAATTAGATCGCCTAGCTTTGAAATGTAATAAACAGCTGGGTAGTCATCTCGTCTCGTGTCATCAGATACATCATTGCGAAATTTATTATAAGAAGATTACCGACTTAGGTTGGTTGATCGGCTTATTGAAGTTTATGTGGTTTTGTTGAATCGAACCCCTCATTATTTAATCGCATATCTGTCTTATATGTTCTTACTTCTTATAGTTGTGTTTTCGAGCATTGCAAATTATTAATTGTTTATCAATCGACTTAATTATACAGAAATTTTAATATCGATGTAGTAAATGCATATAGCATTGGGTATTACTACATGTATCTGCCATATGTGAGTACAAATGTATGATATGTTTATATGAAGATGTTTTAAAGACATATGCACGTGAAATTGAGATTAGTTATTTTTAATTGATCTTGTGACTAATTATGGGACAGTACTTTTTATTCTTATTATAGGATAATTCATCAAATTGAGTTGATTTGAAGTTATTGTTGTAATCCTTGAAATTTCGTAATATCAAAAAAATCGGTGGAGCTTCCGAAGATTCTCTAGTCAATTTAACTATTTGACAAAATGGGGTTTGATTGGGTAAGTATGAAAGAGACAGATATCTATCTGTCAACCTCTGACCACGCTTCCGTTGTATCGATTACACTATTTGTCACGCTCCTCTGCGCATGCATTGTGTTTGGCCATCTATTGGAAGAAAATCGTTGGATGAATGAATCTATTACTGCACTCATAATCGTAAGTTAATTGATCCATATAAATATGATATGCATTTTAAGTGGATTTTGGTTTGAATGATATATTTCGATATTTATGAGTTTTTCAATATTTTTACGTGGTTGGTATTAACTTAAATGACAGGGTGTTGGCACTGGGGTTCTAATCTTGGTTATAAGTGGAGGAAAAAGCTCGCATCTTTTGGTGTTCAGCGAGGATCTTTTTTTCATTTATCTACTCCCTCCAATCATCTTTAATGCCGGGTAAGTGAAGTTTTATTTTATAAAAAAAATCGTTTTAACCCTCTGACCGTAAAAACAATAAAAAATAGGGCACACTTTAATGCAAATCCTAACGAGGAGATAACTAAGAATTTGCAACGAATAACTTGTGAAGCGATTGCGAATATGTGATATGAAAAAAATGGTTCTTATGTTCACTTTAAATCTCTTTTATGAAAACTACTTTTTCTCATTTGAATTATATCGTGGCTCTTTTTCTGAAAAATGAACATGTATCCATGATTGTCATATTCAGGAGCACTGTTGCACCATTATGTATGCATTCATAACTAACCGGCTTCTGCCTTCATATACTACTCGGGATGTAATTGATGAAATCAAATATTTTTTTTTATCGATACCGACAAATAGTAAAGTGCAGAATGACAAAATCTGAAAGCATTAAATGCCAAAAGTTGGTTTACTCATTTTTTTCCTGATCTTAACCTTTAGCTGAGAGCATTCTTATCATACTTGTATTTGTGTTTTGAGTGATAGGTGAACTCGATTTATCCACTCTTAAATGCTAGTGTTATAAGCCTCAACTTTGGTGTATTCAAAGTATGTTTATTTATCAATATCATATGTATAAAACAGTTTTCCGGTGACCTGCATATTCTTTTTGGTGATTTTGAGTTTACGATGAATCAGGTTTCAGGTTAAAAAGAAGCAGTTCTTTCGCAATTTCATGACTATAATGTTGTTTGGAGCTGTGGGTACATTGATATCCTTCATCATTATATCATTAGGTATGTATGGCCTTCTACTAGATTATATGCTGAAGTCTTACATACTAGATTTAACCTTATTACTGTTAACCTTTCTTATTTTAAAACTGGAAAAATAAATTGCTTTTGTGAAAGAGCATGCTGGACGACTTGAGCATAGCTGACCTCATGCATAGTTCTTCAATTGCTAATTTTTTTTTTATTGATAGCCATTGTCTGTGTATCATCATATATTATATATAACATCTGAATATCACGCAAATTTAAATTATTTTTTGGAGGAAAACATGCATGAGTAACAACTCACTGAAGCGATAATTCTCATTTTGTTGTTGTGGCAGGTGCTATTGCCTTCTTCGAGAAAATGGATGTTGGTCTCGCTATTGGAGATTATCTTGGTCTCTCTCTCTCTCTCTCTCTCTCTCTCTCTCTCTCTCTCTCTCTCACACACACACACACACACACACACACGCACAAACTCACATGCTTATTATGACATTACCTTAACCTTGTTCGAACGGGACTTGCTTGTTTCCAGCAATTGGAGCTATCTTTGCTGCAACAGATTCTGTTTGCACATTACAGGTGAGTTATGCAGTTTTTTTCCGGTGATGTCTTAACAAAGAAATGTCTTTATGGCCTCATGAAACCCCATTTATAATGCTGCAGGTGCTAAGTCAGGACGAGACACCATTACTGTACAGTCTAGTATTTGGAGAAGGCGTTGTAAATGACGCAACATCCGTGGTGCTTTTCAATGCAGTCCAAGATTTCGACCTGTCTCATCTCAATACCGGTGTGGCGTTGCAGCTACTCGGAAATTTTATCTATTTGTTTATCTCGAGCACTGTGTTGGGAGTTGTAGTGAGTCTCTTTTCCTCTTCTTTCTCATTTGGAAGTGAATCTACGTTCTTTGAATACTTTTATTTCAATTACCAAACATCTTTGTTTTGTTGTGCAGTCTGGACTACTTAGCGCATACATCATAAAGAAGCTCTATTTTGGAAGGTTTGTGACATTACGCATAATGTGTTTGCGCTTACACTTAAAATGAAATTAAAATTTCCCAGAATGAATAAATTTTATAAAAATACCTAACAGGTTACACTTGTCAAGTTGGTTCATTTGTTTGACGAACCAAACCATGAAGTTATGCAACATTTTAACAATCTTTTTTCTGAAAATTTTGATGCTAAAACATTGTACTAATTCATTGATTGAATTACAGGCACTCGACAGATCGTGAGGTTGCTATCATGATGCTCATGGCCTACCTATCATATATGTTGGCCGAAGTAAGTTTCTGACAAATTTGAAGCAACTTTTTGAACTTGGCACTCTCTTCTAATTATAAACGCAGGGGCTTTGAGTCATTGGATTGAACTCTCTTTCTAACCTCAAAGGTTGATGCAGTTATTCTATTTAAGCGGCATCCTCACCGTTTTCTTCTGCGGAATTGTGATGTCACACTACACCTGGCATAATGTGACAGAGAATTCGAGAATTACCACTAAGTATGACTAATGCCTCAAGATTTAAAACATTTAATCAGTTGTTTCTTTCCTTTCATACATACTTACTGGTTAGTTTTTCTTATTGAAATATATCTTCGGCCAAAATGCAGGCATACTTTTGCGACATTGTCATTTGTTGCTGAGATATTTATATTTCTTTATGTCGGCATGGATGCTCTAGACATTGAGAAGTGGAGGGTCGTCAGTGACAGGTATGTAGTTTGTGTGTCTCTATGTGAGTATGTGTGTACGGACATACACATAAAGATGCATGTTAGCTATTAAGTGGGGATTTTATGTAGAATTGATGATCTCTTTTCATTTTTCAGCCCCAAAACTTCACTTTCCGTCAGTGCAACTCTACTTGGATTGGTTCTAGCTGGCAGAGCAGCCTTCGTTTTCCCCTTGTCATTTTTGTCTAACTTGACCAAGAAGTCTGAAAAAATCGAGTTTAAGCAGCAAGTATGAGCTTGCTCTATCTTTTCTGTTTCAAGTGCAAGATTTTTTTAACTCGGCCCAACTAATACTAATGTTGCAAATTGCTATTGAACAGGTTACCATATGGTGGGCCGGCCTTATGCGAGGCGCTGTATCAATGGCACTTGCTTACAACCAGGTAAACGATTCATATTCAATTGTATTCTAACACAAAACTTGATAGTAATTAGTACTAATTAGTAAATACTAATGCTACTTTGTTACTTTTCTTGGTGCAGTTTACTAGGGAAGGTCACACTCAGTTACACGGGAACGCCCTCTTGATTACCAGTACCATAACAGTTGTACTCTTCAGCACTGTGGTAAGGCATCTTAAACTCCTACAAGTTTGTAGTTACTGTAACTCAAAGAATATGTATTCTAAGGCCTCGTTTGGATCTCGGGATAGGACTATATTGACAATACAATCAAGATTTGTTGAAGGTCCTCGATTTTATTCGATCATATTAATGATATATAGTCCAAACTTAACTACAAGGATATTACCCAGTGCAAGTGTTGAATAATCACGAAAACCAAACATAAGATAATCACATATTGTCAACAAGAAAAAGAATACTCGACTTTGTTAGACATTTTTTTTATCTTAATTGGTCATATTGTCAATGCAGGTCTTTGGCTTGATAACAAAGCCTCTCGTGAGGTTATTGATGCCCTCGTCGAAACAATTATGCAGATCATTATCATCAGAGCCAGTGACACCTAATTCCTTCCATGTGCCATTGCTTGGTGAAAGTCGGGATTCTGAAGGCGAACTATTTGACGACAATGGGCATTTGCAAGCTCGTGGGGAATGTCAGAATACGGTTCGCCCAAGCAGTTTACGTATGCTATTAACCACACCGACACGTACTGTACACTACTATTGGAGAAAATTTGATGATTCATTTATGCGTCCTGTTTTTGGTGGGCGTGGTTTTGTTCCGTATGTACCGGGATCGCCAACTGAACAAAGTGTGCATAGCTGGCAAGGAGAAAACAAAATGTGATGGCATTTCCATCTCAAGAATTCACTAGCCTTGGCTTGTTGCGGGTTGGTAAATAAAATTTAAAGTTTTATTTTTCTCGATTTGGTTACGTGCTTGAGTAATTCGTCAGGTTCTTGTATGTTGCAGGTTGGTAAAACAATCAGTTTTGGTCTTCTACTCCGATCATCGAAGTTCGTTTCGTTTCACTTTTCTACAAAGTGATGAGGGTGTAAATTAGTATATAGATTGAAAAACAAATTTATTTAATTTAATGACCCGGAATTATATATGTGTTGAGAAGTTCTTGAAATTGAGAGCTCTGAGAGGGTTTTTTTTTTTTTTTTTTCATTTTTCTGTCCTTTTACTCCTGCTCTGGTTTTGCAGAAACACCAAATCTGTATGTATATTTATGTTAGAAACACATTTTTCTTATAACTATTGATAGACAGTTTTCACAATTTAAATATGAACTTATGATATCTGCCTTCGTGGATTATAACTACTTCGAACTAATTGAAAAATTCATTGAAATTAGTTAACTGCATTTAAAAGAGATAAAAGTTACCTGTCAATAATTTAGTGATCGACAGTTAAAGTTATTAATTTTTTAGAAGAACTAATTCTTCACTATTTGTCGATAAACATCTTATATACCATATATTTGAGTTTTAAGAAAAATATTAAAATTAGACATGAACATTTAAGTTAATTTTAGCAAAACAAATATATGTTATAGTTATGATTGATTCTTTTGTGATTTATGCACAACTAATAAAAAAATAAAGAAAATGTTTTTAGATGAACTATTTCGTGGCTACATATAACGTTTTCTATATTATACATATGGGAGTTAAAAAATCATAAAAATGAATTCAAAATTTTGGGTATTTTTGTAACAAAGCATGTGTAATAATATATGATTATTTGTGATTTTTGCTCGACTGTTGAAGCACTAGTGAAACAATGTTTAGGTGATATAATTTTTTGACTCCTTATATATGAAAATCTTTTATATCGTATATTTCAGTGTTGAATAATATTAAAAAAAAAAATATTTCAACTATTTTTTAGCAAAAAACATGTGCTTCAATATACATTTTTATTGTGACTAGTAAGTACCACGTGCTACGCACGTTATTTACAATTTTACTAAATAGACGAAGTAGAAGATTCTACGCACGTGATTTACGATTTTACTAAGTAAATCAAATGAGATAAGTTAAACCACTACAAAAAAAAAAAAAAAAAAATTCATCTTGTGACGAATTGCGAATTTGTCACAGTAGTAACAAGCTATTGTGAAAAAATACAAAGTTGTACATAACCAGAAACTTTACGGGACAAAACTACATCTTGTCACATAAAATGTGATTACAAATTATTATAATTGTCATATAATCACATTTTATGTGACAAGATGTAGTTTCTGGGTTGCCCACAAAGATAGAGAATACCGTGAGTCACTGCCACGTGTCCGAGGTAGTCGAAGGGATTGTTCCGTGAGTCACTGCCACGTGTCCGAGGTAGTCGAAGGGATTGTTCCGTTCGTTAACCTACAAAAGAATTGAAACACTAGATGACACGCCGGGTTTGGCCCGGCGATTATCCTCCGACGCTCAAGTCAGAAGATGTGATAATATAAGCAAATAATAATAATTAATTGCCGAATTAGAGTGTACCTTCCTATGTGAAATGAAACATACATTTATAGGTGAATGAATAAGTAGGACTTTTGTAGAAATCCGATGTGGGACAATGTGTTGTCATTTTAAAGGTAAAAAGTAATCTAATTGAGTTTACACACACAATTAGATTAATTAGGGCAATTTGGGCCTAATCTTAATTAGGTTTATGGGCCTAATTATGATTAGACACATCAGGTGTGTACTGTTGTTGCGACAAATTTTACTTCATTAGGTCAATATCTGGTATTTCATAATTCATATTTTGTTGTGATGAAGACTAATTCGTCATTAAAAATAATTCATCTAATTTCGTCCCTTCTATTCATCCAGAAAAAGAAATCATTTCCCACCAGAGTTTCCTCTCAATTTTTGAATACTTTATTTACTATCTATGTGACGATTTGTCTTCTAAATATGAGACTACGTTGTTTGGAGTTTAGGTTGACTTGTGACAAAATTGATATCGCCCATATAAAAGAAAATTATCTAAATATAATTATTTTTGATAATGATTGTATCCCATGCATCAAAATTAAAATTATGGATGGCAATTTAACCCGCCCCGTCCCGCCCCGCCCCGTTTGCTAATGGGCGGGTACGCTTTTTAAAAAATTCACCCGTAGTGGATACGGGACGAAACTAGATTTTGTCACATAAAATGTGATTATATGACAATTATAATAATTTGTCACAAGAAACAACGTGGGTGATTTCTGGGTTAGGTGTGTACTGTTGTTGCGACAAATTTTACTTCTATTAGGTCAGTATTCGATATTTCAGAATTCATTTTTTGTTGTGACGAAGACTAATTCATCACTAAAAATAATTTATCTATAGTCATTTTTTTTTCACTATATTCAACTTTTTTCTCTTTTCTTTATGCATAAAAAATTGAAAAGTCGAATACATTAAAATGAAGCTTTGCAGATCATCAATGCAAAACCCACAAAAAGAAACTAAAAACCCCTGAAATCTAAAGAAAATCTAAAATTGAAATAAAACCTTATGAGAGAATTGCAAATAAAAAGCCAAAGGTTTCATATTATAATGGCGAAACTCCCAAAAACATAAAAGTGAAAACCACTAAAAAGCAAACACTAAAATCGACAAAAATCCTAATTTAAATGAACGCTAAAAATCGTTGACAATCCACAAAAATAAATATTAAACAAATTAAGGATTATAACATACATAAAGCATGGTAAAATAGTCATTTCTCGCTCAAATTTAACACCGTTAAAAGTTTGACCATCGATAATAAAAAAAATAGGGGGCGTTTGATGTTTTCTATACTTTAGGAGGGGTAAATGATACATTTCGCATAGTACAGGGGTGCAAAATGAATTTTAACCATTTTTATATTATAAAATACTATTTTTTAAAGATATTTTAATTACATAAATTATTAATATAAAAATTAATTTTCGAAGAGAAAAAGTATGAAATATAAGTAAAATAACTTACTAACTTTATTAATAGAGGTTGATTTCAGTTTTGATTACAAGAATTTGTTCTTTAAATTATCTGTTAAAATTTATCTATTTATCAAACTCTAGGGTTCAGGAACGGGAGAGAAATGAAAGGAAGGAAACATGACTCCCGAGTTAACATCTTTTTATTTAAATGGGCTCTTTGATATAACTTCCTAAATACTTCTTTTAATAGAGAGAGCCCAAACTATTTTTCACTATTTGAGAAAAAATCCATTTATCCAATTATGTCTTTGCCACCTCATCAGCACTATCACCAATTATGTCTCTGCCACCTCATCAGCCTTTTTTTTTCTTCGTATTTTACTTTTTTCTCTATCCGATATATTAATCGACTATGAAATATCATCATAGTCGATTAAGGAACTGACTACTAAAAATAAAAATAAAAAACACAACTATGTAAAAATGAAAATCGACATTTTTTTTACGTAACAAATAATATACATAAATTGTAATTGATTTATACAACTCGGAATAAATACACAAAAATGAGAAAATGAAATCAAGTAACCTTAATCGACTACCAGAGCATAGTCGATTAACACTTTAATCGACCACCGAAGCATAGTCGATTAACTTAATTGACTACCAGTGCATAGTTGATTAACTTAATCGACTACCAAAAAAACACATAGTCGATTAAGAGTTCAGCCTACGCGAATTTCTCTACATGTGCCATCCTCCGCATGATCTACCAATCAATCCTTGATCTGCTCCTCATCGACACCACGCCGCCGCCTCACCACACCACCACCACCACACTTTCATATTATGACGGTTTTTAATGAAAAAGAAAGTAAATGAGAACCCGTACCACCAACCCAAACAAAACCACCACCATCAAAACCACAAAAAATAAAGTCACCCAAACCCAATCTTCTTCATGACCACCGCCAAAGAGGTAGCAAAATAAAATTAAATTTCCATAATTGCAGCGACAAATAAGAAATCTTCACAACTCAAGAAACTTTGAGTAATCGGAACGCTACTTGAGGTATTCGCGAGCGCGGGATCCTCCACCGCGTCGTCGCCATAGTCTACGCCGTGGATTTCCAGAAGTTGTTCGTGATTTAGGCCATGGCGGTGGCGGAGAGGGAGATAGTGGTCTAAGATCTGTTGAGAAGAGAAGCGAGAGAAACGGCGCAGAGGAAAAAAAAAAGGTCTGGAAAAATGATAAATAATAGGGTTAAAATAGTTATAATCAAATACGGGTAGTTTTAGAATTATGAAAATATCACTTGGATGGAATATTAGCTGAGAGGATTTTCTCTAATTATTTGGGGTGTTTCTTTAACTACATTTTCTAGATAGGGGGTTCTTGCTAATTTTTCCTTAATTAAATCATATTAGAAATTTTGGGTTTTTTGTCATAAAGTTGCAATTTTTTAAATTAAATCATAAGAACTTTGGGTTTCTTGTATTGAAGTGCCATTTTATAAAAATATATGAATTCCTTCCACGAATTGCATTAGTATTGTGTGATGGTTTATATTTTGTACTATAAATGCACGATAGTTTTTGGGGACCGGTTTTTATTCTTAACACAATGAATGATAAAAGGTTAATTATTAGCAATAGCATTAGTGTAAATTATATTATTGCCCTTAAAATATGATTTTTGAAGTATATTTTGTGGGGTAATTTTGTACGTACAAAAAAGGGAAGAAACACCAACTACATTCCCACTTTTATAATATGTATAGATAGATTTTGTTCGATTGTTCAAAAATTAATTTTAGGAACAATCTTATTTACGGAATCATCATCTGATTTTTATATGAATTGATATTAATTTTCTACAAACTTTTATTTGAGATGAGCAAAACGGTATTGGGAGTAAGAGGATGTTTGGTTATATTTCTAATGAGATTTTCTAGTTTTCATAATTTCTGATGGAAAAAATAGATGTATTGTTTTTTGTGTAGAAAAATGAGAATATGTTTGGATAAAGTGATATTTATAATTTTATATGTGTGTAGAAATGAGACTATGTTGTGGTAAGTTTTCTCAACGAAAATACGTACAAAAGTAGAATATATACGATTGAATCATAATGGTGGTGATTATGATAATTATGATAATTATAAATGTTAGTTGAAAATTAATAAATATCTAATTAAAATTACTTAAAACCCACGCACACAAATTCTCATATATGACTAAATAAATAAATTTTATTAAACTTTGATCGTTTAAATAGATAAAAGCGAGGTTGTTAGTCTACTATTCTAACAGATATGTCAAAGAAAGTGAGATCGGGTCAAGCTCTAAGTTTTGTATTTGCCGCATTATTCGCTCGATTGTCTAATTGATAGAAGAAATATGGACTCAATAAGGTATCTGTTGGGGCTAAATACCTAACACGCAAGTGCACGTATCGCAAACAAGTAGTAAAAGTGGACTCGTGAGAGTCGGATGTCGATCCCACAGGGAATACTCAAATTATCTAACCCTAAGTACCAAATTCTAACAATTATGATTTTTATCCAGCCTACGCAAGGTTGTCAAATTTAATCAACTAAATAAATTAAACTAATTAGGAAAGCAAATAAACACGAGAGAATATCAATATAAAAACGGATCTAGGATTTTATCTTCCCCCTATGCAAGAATTGCTCACCCAAAACCCCTCAATTATGAAATATATGATTCATGATTATTAACCCGAGACACTAATTTACTCATAACCCGTTGTCGCGCGTATTGTGAGTCTATTATTCATAAACGGTTCACTATATGTCTATGCAAACAAATTATGAATAAAGCATTAACTAACAAGTCTCGTAAATGGCTACCTAAGGTGATATCTGTATGTCTACGACACCACATGCAATTGACACACTCATCCGATGAAAACTACTCGAAGGCTCTTCTACCTACCGTCTAATTATCAAAATAGCTCTGTCGAGTCAATGCCAATAATCACAGTTAAAGCACATAAATTGATCAGGTTCATGCACTAACAATCATAACAAGTAGAAGAAATAATCATAAAATCATAATTGCATAATCTCAAGAAAACGGGATCACCATCCCCACATAGGGTTCCAATAAAATCCTAGATTAAAAGCTTAGCTACTCGTAATTCTTATGATAAACAAAATAGAATAAATAAAATAAATAAGAAAAACTATGCTTGAGTCTTCGTTGATCTTCGTTCTCCGCGTTTTGTGGTGTAAAATTTCGTGCTTATGGTGTAGAGACTTGTTGCTTTTATAGGCTTTTCTTGATAAGGAAGTAGTGGAAACCTAATAGGAATCAATTTCCGTCACTTTCCCCCACCAGGATTTGTTCGTCGATTTGTGCCATGTTGGAGTCCGAATTTTGGAATATTGTGTAAATAAGAATTGTAGCCCTTGAAATTAGCTTTCCAATGCCGTCAAAATCACCTAATTCGGAGTTCGTAAGAAAGAGATATGCTTGAAATGGTGGACACTGTCAAAGTTGTGGCGGGATTCCTTCTTCCAATTTGATTTGTTTCCTTATTTGCAACTTTTTTCCTTTCTTTTTGATCTTTTTTCCTTCATGGACACCTAATTCTCGTTTTTCACCTATAAAACACAAAATCAATCAATTAAAGCACAAATATAATTAAATCTAAACAAAAGATTCACGTAAAGTAAACGTATTGAGTGTAATATCTACACTCAACACACCCCCAAACTTGAACGTTTGCTTGTCCTCAAGCAAAATCTAATCGTAAGCAAAAAACTCAACTACCGCATCTCATCACATAGATTAATGACCAACTTCACATTTTCAGAATTTGTAATTATAATGAAAATTCTTAGGCATTCGCAAGCTCAAAATTCAAAAGCACTTAGTCACTTACCATAGCCAAAAACCACAAATCATGCAATTGCTTCAAGCATCCAATATTTGTAAATTAAAGATAGAAAAAAGTTATGCTTACATGTATATGTTACATTACATTGCTGAGTTATCTCATGATTCTACTAGATCAACTCACAGTAATAGAGTAACTCGTTAGGACTATATCTATGCTGCTTGCATGGGATAACATATATAGAATGCCAAATAAGATATTTTATTATTACGAACGAAAAACGATTGTTTTATTACAAGGAAAAGAGAAAGACCACAGCCACAAGTTGGCTTGTTGGTCACCTACTCTAACACTTTGACGGAAATCTAGAACCGAATGTTCATAGTCATCTGTTGATGTTGATCAACTCGAAATTTTCGACAAACACGAGATTCCGTTCAGCCTCGGCTTAAATAGAATACAAAAATCCCAAACGAGCTTTTGACGAGCTGATTTCGTTTTTCACCGCTAAACTAGGTTTACAAAAATGGATTCTGCAATAAAATTCTTTTATACTTGCAATTTCATAAATTGACTACTATTGAAGGGCTTTCTAGGATTTTGAATATTCACAATATACCACCTATCGAGGCCAAATTGCATTTGAGGGAGAAAATGGATATGAGCCCGGGCCAGAGATTTATCACGGGTTTCCCTTTAACGAATCAATCACTAGATCTAGTCGGACAAATCGGTGAATCAGTCTGATGATGCTTGAGATAAATCACCTTAGATAGTTGAAGTTTGATGAGCTGGAAGAGCAGAGTGGATCACAGGCTCACGAGCTTGATGACCTTGAGATACCTGCGAAATGAACACACATGAACTAAGCCGGGGGTTGATCCGGCGGAAACCCCTCCGACGCTCAAGTCAGACGTGTTGATCATAGAAATAGTCCAGAGAATACAGTTGATAATATTGCTCAGTTAATAGGACGTACCTTGAGGAATGAGTTCAAATGATTATTTATAGCTTAGATGAGATCTTTAGATGAGATTGTTGGGCCCAAACCTTATTTGAAGGTGATTGGGCCTCGGTGATTCTGGTCTTCAATATTGGGCTCATAGCCCCGTAGGTAAATAAATTCTAAGCCCATTGGGTTGGCCTAATTAGGCATATCATTAAGCCCCCCACTCTCAAGTCGATGTGGGGGCCATGTTGAAATGGATGACATATCGTGTCGAGAGTAAAAATTGTAGTAGTCGTTTGTTGGCGTATGGCCTGATAGTGTGCGAAAACGCGTTGAAGCGGGTGTCGGAGGGGCGTGCAGGCGCGTTGGCGCGTAGCGCGACCAAGTTGTCGCGATGTAAGTTACTTGAGTCGTCGGTTTTGTCCCGCGACGATCTGGTAGCGCGGATCGTGTTATCTCCTCGTGGGAGTTGTTATTTATTGACGTTGTCAATGGTTTGACGCGTTTCTTGTATGTGTTTACATATATCCTTGTGCTTGATGTACTTGATGAGTGGATCAGGCTCTCAATATTTTTTTTTTTTTTGGATGGGGATCGTGCCCCTTGTTAGACCTCGCGGGTCGTAAGTATGTTTGGACCGTGGCCACGTTTTAATGAAAGACCCGTCGAAGACAAGTAGAGAAATTTGAGTAATCGAGCTGGCCAGGCTATATAGATTCCCATAATATCTCTGAGTGTTTCTAGGGTTGTAATCGTGCTAACTTAAGCTTGTGATTGTGTAGTGAATTGTGAGCGAGTTGTCTCCTCGAGAGAACTGTCTCGCAGCGAAGTTGTTGGGGCGTTGGATGACGCGCGACTGAGGAACGTGCGGATTGAGGTCGCTTTGAGCGAGTTGTCTCCTCGTTGGAGTTGTCTCGCAACGAGTCTTATTACCGAGCGATGTGGCTCTTCATGGGAGTTGCCTTTCAACGGGTTCGTAGTGTCGAGCGAGTTGGCTCATCGTGGGAGTTGTCTCGCTATGGGTTGTAGTACCGAGCGAGTTGTCTCCTTGTTGGAGTTGTCTCGTAACGTGTTGTAGGACCGAGCGAGTTGTCTCCTCGTGAGAGTTGTCTCGCTACGGGTTGTAGGACCGAGCGAGTGGTCTCCTTGTGGGAGTTATCTCGCTGTGATTTCGTAGACCCGAGGGAGTTGGCTCATCGTGGGAGTTGCCTCGCAACGGGTTATATGACTGAGCGAGTTTGCTCCTCGTGGGAGTTGTTCCGCTGTGGCTAGTAGTACCGAGGGAGTTGGCTCCTCGTGGGAGTTTCCTTGCAACGAGTTTGTAGGATCGAGCGAGTTTGCTCCTCGTAGGAGTTTTCTCGGTTGTGGGTAGTAGTACCGAGGGAGTTGTCTCCTCGTGGGAGTTGTCTCGCAACGGGTTGTAGGACCGAGCGAGTGGTCTCCTCGTGGGAGTTATCTCGCTGCGGTTTCGTAGACCTGAGGGAGTTGGCTCCTCGTGGGAGTTGCCTCACAAGGGGTTATAGGACGGAGCGAGTGGTCTCCTCGTGGGAGTTATCTCGGTGTGGTTTCGTAGAACCGAGGGAGTTGGCTTCTCGTGAGAGTTGCCTCTCAACGGGTTCGTAGTGTCGAGCGAGTTGGCTCATCGTGGGAGTTGTCTCGCAAGCCCCCCACTCTCGAGACGATGTGGGAGCCAAGTTGAAACGGGTACCGGATCGTGTCGAGAGTAGATCGGTGTTGTAGTGTTTCGTTAATCGTTGGTGTGGTGTGGAGAAATAATATTTTTTATTAATCCGTTTGATAGCAAGCGCAATTTGGTAGGCGCGTTGAAGAGCTCGCGCAATTTGGTTAAGCGAGGTGAAATTATTAAGCGATTTAGTGGAGCGCACTGAAATTCTCGCGCGATTTAGTAAAGTGCGTCAAATTCTTCACGCGATTTGAGGTAGAATACTGAGAGTTGCGCGCGACCTCAGATATGCGCGCGCTACGAGGTAGGAGAGGCGGCCCGCATTGTAGGACGCTGATGTGCCTGAGTTCGCGCGCACTTGGGGTCCGTGCGCTCACTAGCGCACATGGGGGGAGCACGCGCGCATGTAGTGCATGGAGAGAGAGAGTGTGGACCTGTTAAGAAATTTATGGGGAGGTCTGCGTGCATTGAATGCATGGGAGAGAGAGTGAGGAGCTGATAGGGACTTCCTCGGGACGCGTGCGGTATTAATGTATGGAGAGAGTGTGATGGTGATGCAGCATGTTGCTTCATTCACTTTTTCCTTTTTTTTTGCCTCGAGAAGTGTGCCGACCGGGCGCCTCGGGAAGCGTGCGGTCTGCGTGCCTCGGGAAGTGAGCCCGTGATTTTCTTGCCTCGGGAATCGTGTCGGCGCGCCTCGGGAAGCGTGCCCGTGCGCGCCTCGGAAAACGTGTCGGGCGCGCGCATCGGAATATGTGTCGCGCGTGCCCCTGGATGCGTGTCGCGCTTGTCTCGGGAAGCATGCCCACGTGCGCCTCGGGAAGCGTGCCCTGGGATGCCTCGGGAATCATGACTGATTCTTTTTTTTTTCCTCGGGAAGCGTGCTCGCGACTGCCTCGGGAATCGTGCTCGTGGCTGCCTCGGGAATCGTGCCCGTGGCTGCCTCGAGAATCGTGCCCGATATTTTTTTTAATTTTTATTTATTATTATTTTTTTTTGATAGCCACCCCATTTGGAGATTTCTTATCCTGAGGGTAGAGAGATGATACGCAACTCTTAGGATGAGATGTGAGTTTGTTGGAGTTCAAAGGTAGGGAGGATGTACCACCCTTGTGACGAGATGTCCAACCATTTGGATGAGATGCCTAACCTTGAGGTGTGATAGCTCCCATCTTAGGTGAGGCGATCACGAACCCTGTTATGGTTTTGAAGAACTCCAAGTGTCTTTGACATCATTGGAATGAGGAGCTCGTAAAGGAGAGGTGTTGGCTCTCCGAGGTGAACATGGGCGATGTTGCGGCAGTTTGTGCTTCTCGGCGATGTTGCACAGTTCGCGCTTCTCCGCGATGAGTGAGTTGTTGTATTCGGAATTGAAGGTTCGAAGTAGATGCCCACGACACACTCGTTTGGTGGGCGTTACCTTATAGTGGTGGTTGTGCTACGACTGGAGCCGCATGAGGGGCGTTGAATCCTACTATGGCGATGTATGGTGTCACTGCTTCAGTGGCAGCATGAGTTGAATCTTCCGTGATCATACGCTGAAGGTTCTCTTCGGTTATCTGAACCGTTCGAGAAGCAGGGAGAAGTTGGTCCTGTTGAGGATCCAGTGGGGCCTCGCGAGGAGAAGCGTTGGTTCCTACTATAGCGATGTATGGTGCCACTGCTTCAGTGACAGTGGCAGCATGAGTTGAAGCTTCTGCCGATCATACGCTGAAGGTCCTCTTTGGTTATTTGAACCGTTCGAGGAGCAATGAGAAGTTGATCATGTTGAGGACCAAGTAGGGCCACGCGATGGGAGTGTTCGCTTCCTTTGCGATGATGTATGGTGCCACTGCTTCAGTGGCCCGAGTTGAAGCTTCCGCGATCGTACGCTGAAGGTCCTCATCGGTTATCTGAACCGTTAGAGGAGCAAGTAAAAGTCGATTTTGTTGAAACTTCTGCGATCATACGCTGAAGGTCCTCATCGGTTATCTGAACCGTTAGATGAGCAAGTAGAAGTTGATCCTGTTGAAGTTTCAGCGATCATACGCTGAAGGTCCTCTTCGGTTATCTGAACCGTTAGAGGGGCAAGTAGAAGTTGATTTTGTTGAAGCTTCTGCGATCATACGCTGAATGTCCTCATCGGTTATCTGAACCGTTAGAGGGGGGCGGAGGTAGGCCTCAAGGGAGTCGATAACCCTTGGCGAACGAAATGTTTTGGGGGCACTGTAAACCCCCAAGGAGTCGATAACCCTTGGCAAACGAAATGTTTTGGGGGCACTGTAGACCCCCAGGGAGTCGATAACCCTTGGCGAACGAAATATTTTGGGGGCAGATGTAAGCCCCCAGGGACTCGATAACCCTTGGCGAACGAAATGTATAGGGGGAACAGTAAACCCCCAGAGAGTCGATAACCCTTGGCGAACGAAATATTTTGGGGGCAGAAGTAAGCCCCCAGGGAGTCGATAACCCTTGCTAGCGTTGAAGGGCCACCTCGGTTGTCTGAACCGATCGATGGGTGGGAAGAAGTGGATCCTGTTGAGAATCTAGTGGGACATCACGAGGAGGGTCTCGTGGTGGATCCCAAGCATGGGAAGGAGGAAGTGGCAAGCCAGAGCCTCCACGAGGTGCGAGGTTGTTAGCAGTGTCACACTCCCCTGAGCAGATGTCTCAAGGCCATCTTGCGCGCTACGTGATCTTGTTTGCCTTCCCACAGACGGCGCCAAAATGATGATGCTTGAGATAGATCACCTTAGATAGTTGAAGTTTGATGAGCTGGAAGAGTAGAGCGGATCACAGGCTCACGAGCTTGATGACCTTGAGATACCTGCAGAATGAACACACATGAACTAAGCCGGGGGTTGATCCAGCGGAAATCCCTCCGACGTTCAAGTTAGACGTGCTAATCATAGAAATAGTCCAGAGAATACAGTTGATAGTATTGCTCAGTTAATAGGACGTACCTTGAGGAATGAGTTCAAATGATTATTTATAGCTTAGATGAGAGCTTTAGATGAGATTGTTGGGGCCAAACCTTATTTGAAGGTGATTGGGCCTCGGTGATTGTGGTCTTTAATATTGGGCTCGTAGCCCCGTAGGTAAATAAATTGTAAGCCCATTGGGTTGGCCTAATTAGGCATACCACAGTCCAATTTCAAGAAACCAACGGATGCTAAAGGATTTTGTAATTTTTCACCTATCTACTGTAGGGACTCATCTGCATTCTAAGTTTATAAAATTGAGAATGCTATCGGGCAGCTACCAGCATTTTACACTTTGGTTTGACCAGTAAGTAACCCCTAAAAACTATTTTGTCGTTGCAAATTAATGCCAAACGTTTTCAATTATTAGGGTCGAGATCCTCCTCCTCCTCCATGTCACGCACCTCTCAGCCCGAAGAGAGCGGCGCGTGCATAAACAACAGACTGGGCGATGACGAGCTACGGGCGGTGCTGTCGAAGCTTGAAGAAGACAAAGACAAGGAGGTATTTGGACTCGTGTGCAAGAGGTGGCTCCACCTGCAGAGCACCGAGAGAAGAAAGCTATGTGCTCGAGCCGGCCCCCACATGCTCAACCGTATAGCTGCCAGATTCACGCGCCTCTCTGAGCTCGACCTTTCTCAATCCCTATCTCGCTCCTTTTATCCCGGCGTCACCGATTCCGATCTTTCTGTAATTGCTGCCGCCTTCACCTCCCTCCGCCTTCTCAACTTACAGAACTGCAAAGGTACGATCGTCGCAACGCATATTTTTTAATTACTTACTATTTTTTTTTGTTATATTTCAGTTTGAGAGTGAGCATAATCTTGTAGAGTTTGAATTTTATGATCTTGTTTCTTCTGACAATTGTTTTAAAGAACTGATTTTGACCTAGGATTTTGATTTTGTTTTCAATTTTGAATGGTTCTTTTTTTCTTTTCTTTTTTTCCCTTCGGTTATCTCCTCTGAAGTTTGGTATGGTTTCCAGTTGGTGAATAAGATGGCAGTTGATTCTGAATTGGTTTTGAAATTTGATCTAATTGGCAAGAAACAATCTTTAAAAAATTATGTGTTTGTGGAGAGCACTTCTTAGTTCTTCTTTTCAATAAGCTGAACCGCTTATTTAGAGAATGTTTCATCAGTAGTAAGTAGTGTGCTTGGAATATAAAACTTTTCACTTACATCCGTTTCAAAGAGGAGATTTTGTCAAGTCATAATGCTAAAAATGTTCTTAGACAGCCGTAAACACCTTTCAAACAAATCGTGCAAGTGTCAAGCATAATTTCAAATTGGTGTCATTTGCATATTTTTTTAAATGACCGTGTAGTAGTCTGCCTGTGAATTTTACAAGGACTTTGGCAGCTTTTATTAACCTTTCACAGGCGGGTAAAGTCAGCCTTTAGAATTTCTTTCATTACCATGTTTAATAAAGTAACCTAAATTGTGTAATGAAGAAAACGACAATGATGGAAAGTTGTAGCCGAAACCTGATTTAACCAAATTGAAGCAACCCATGAATGACAAGTGGAAGTGCAATTTTTTCGTGACTGGACACCTCCAATAGGCACACCAGTTTCGGTAGAAGTTTCCATTATGTTTCATTAGATTATCTTTTTCAATTAAGAATGACGAAGAGGGGTTCTCAACTGTCTTATTTTTTTTCCTTAATTATTGTTTATTTTACTTTCTTGCAATAATAAATAGTGAGAATGTGACAATTATCTATCTTTTTTTAATTTTTTTTGGGCATGTGTTATTTATCTTAGTTCACCCTGACATTATGGAATCAAAGAACACTAGGATAGGTGTTCAAGTAAAGAAACAAAGCGAAAGGGGCGCTTCTATTTGTTAAACCTTCTCTTATACTCTGTGGTATTGTTGATTGTAATGCCTCTGACTCAGTTAAATGAGTTTTCTATCAATAATTCTTGTGCTTAGTTTCTCAAAATATGTAACTTTACACCTGGCTTATGTATGAAGATAGTCGATTATACGAGTTATTGTTGTTTAGCAGGTATAACAGATAAGGGGTTGTCAGCAATTGGATCTGGGCTTCCATGTTTGCAGTCCCTAGATGTATCCTATTGCAGAAAGCTAACCGATAAGGGGCTGTCGTCTGTTGCTAAGGGTTGCCATGGCCTGAGAGCATTGCATGTTATGGGTTGCAGATTTATTACCGACTCTCTATTAAGTGCGCTTTCCATGAACTGTAATAATCTTGAAGAGTTAGGTTTGCAAGGATGCACTAACTTAACCGATTCTGGTCTCACTGCCCTTGCGGAGGGTTGTAAGAGATTGAAACATTTAGACCTCAATAAGTGCAGTAATATCGGAGATATTGGTATATCTAATGTATCAAAAGCATGTTCTTCCTCACTGCGAACACTGAAGTTGCTGGATTGCTACAAGATCGGGGATGACTCGATACTGTCCCTGGCCAAATATTGCAAAAATCTCGAGACACTCATAATTGGTGGATGTCGGGACTTATCGGATGATGCCATAAAGTCATTGGCTTTCGCATGTTATGGAAGTCTCAAGAATCTGCGCATGGATTGGTGCCTAAAAGTATCGGATACTTCCTTAGTCTGCATATTTTTAATGTGCCGGAATCTTGAGGTTCTTGACGTTGGATGCTGTGAAGAGGTAACCGACTCGGCTTTTCAAGGATTAGGGAGTGAAGATTGTAAGTTGAGTTTGAAGATTTTGAGGGTAAGTAACTGTGAGAAGATTACCGTTGATGGAATGAGCAAACTTTTGAAGTCATGTGAAGGTCTTGAATATCTCGATGTGCGGTCATGCCCACATGTAACTCAACTACGATGCCATGAGGCTGGATTACAGTTTCCACATGGATGTAAGGTTAATTTTACTGGGAGCTTAGTAGAACCCGATTTGCTGCGCTGAAAATATAATTGGATGTCCCGTTTTGGTTTCTACTCGTTAAGGTGCCGCCCTCTTGATGTTAAAGTATGTCTTCCCAAGTTCTTTTCTTTTACTTTCTTGTTTGTTTCTCAACAAACCGGTTACTACATATGTATATTATTCACTGATACCTTTGTTTTATTTATGTTATGGTGTAGATGATTTTCTATTCCTTGTATCATTCTGTACGCAAACGGTTTCTTACTGTGTGATTTGTTTGGTGTCAATGGCTTTATTTCAACAGACTATTGTTGTGACTGGATATACTTCTATGAGGGCATTTGATCAGACATAACATCATTGTAAATTAATGCATTGTTCTCGCATTACTATTTTGTGACCTTTCTCTTATGTTTTCGCTTATGATTTTTTAGTATGGAAGAGTTTTGAATTTTCTCGAGAATTGTTTAATTAAACCCGTGGCTGCTACATTTAAATATTCTTCATGGCATTTCATGGTACTTGTGTCTATTTTCCAGAAACAAAATATTCATATGTGGTGGGATATATTTGCATGATATTGTTCACTTTGTTGAGGTCGGTTTGTCTCTCAACTCATTTCGTTTGCTCGCAATAAAGAAACTTGGATCATTTACCTAGACGTTAAAAAATCATCGTTGCTACATGTAAGAATCTCTAACAAATTTGTACACAATTGCGAGAATTTAGTTTCTCTGCTCAAATTAAAGTATTAAACCGTTTGATGGATTGTTTGCTGGAGATACTTTAAAGTCCTTTGGTGATTAAGAAATCCCATAAACCAGAAATCGAAGTTATCTCCTGTGACTAAGTGCACGTACTTCTGCGTCGGTTTTTTCGCATTTTCACTTTCGTGGAGACTCTTTATTTTCCTTAGTGGAATCACGACCTGCAAATATATATATGTTAGTTCCCATTCATGCTGAACAAACAAGACACGAAAATTATCGAAGCCGATTATGTATGTATGTTTTAATAATGTACCTTGTAATGTAGTTTGAGCAGTTTTCCAGCTGGAGAAGAGAATTTGATGGATCTCTCGCTGCAAAATGCAATTCTGTCCGTTGAAACGAAGAGGAGTCCGGCTATTGGTCCTGTTGTTGTTGATAAATAGCACTGACAAGCTTTCAATAGTTTCTCTTCGTCTCTAAAAATGTCGAATCTTTGCTTGAACACTTTCTCCACTCCGCCAACTTGTACGATTCTTGCACCTAAGCTCAACTTTCCTTTCATTGTTTCACTTAACTTTGTTCCTAATCTTACTGCAGTAAATCATGAAAAATATACTACATCAAAACATTGTTATGCATATGTTATCTTATACATTCATACGATCGGATTCTCTTTTTTTTTTTTGTTTTTTTTTTTTTGAAATAATGTTTTTTGAAAGTATTTACCGTGCTCACGGATTCCTTGAGCAAAAATATCCATGCTTCGGCATAGTTTGATCATCTTAGCAATTACTGAATGTCCTACACCTGCATTAGTTAATTAATTAATCCCATTGTTTGTAAGTAAATAAATATTCAGAAACTGTGAATTGTCTATCGTTAGTGTATCAAACGACAAAAGAGGCTTACTTACCGTTGGATTGGATTTTTGAATAATGAATGGAAGGAGAAGGCAGAAGTTGATATTCGGACGCAGGATCAGGTAAAAATCCTCTAAAAGTTTTTGTAAAGGCGAGCGAATATTCTCCGGAGCTGATTGGAATCCCGATAGGATGTTCCTTGTGCATATTTTTCTTCACAAACATTGATCTGCTGTTTTGTAGTTCCATTAATATGCTTTGTTCGTTTTTGTTTCGTGCAAATACGAGACAGACGAAAAATCTTTAGAATGTTCTAATTGCTACTGTGAATAACTTGTTCTTCTGGTATAATAAACATGTGTTTGTGAATCTATTATGTATATATATAAGGAAGCAGAGGGGGCAGTTGTTTGATATCAACTTTTGTAGCATGAGTCAGCTTTTGGTCATCAAAAAAACTAAAGGTAGAAACAAGATATGATCTTCTGACCAATCTTTTTTCACAAAGTTAATTGCTGTTTCTGCTTTCTCTCTTTAATGTAAGAAGATAATGTTTATTATTTCCATTTATATATAATATATATAAATCTTTTTCCAAATGTATTTTCTTCTCAGACTTCATCATGTGCAATGGAAGTTATCTTTCCTATATACATAGTCTTTCATTTAAATGAAATTATTTTTTGCAAACGTAATGTTTTTGACATTTTGTATGATTATTATTGTGTAATAAAAAAAAGATGCAGACTGGATGATTGTAGTAATATTTAATTTTTGTGTAAGCATTGGGGGGTATGACGTAATAAACATTTGAGTGATTGTTTATTATGAGTAGTGGGGGTGCATGCATGCATGCATGCATGTGTGTAATTGAGACTTTATGAGCTGGCTTTTCTTCTTTCTGATGTAACCATTAATTAAAGGGTAAAAGGGGCTCTCAATTTGTGTTCTTGCCTCTTTTTTCTTTCTAATTAGACTCTATCACTATATGACTATTAGGTAGAAAACCATAAGAGGAGGTAAAAGAGAAAGTAATCTTTCTTTGATCTGTTTGTTTCGCAGAAGATTACGTTATGTCGGTCTTACGGTTTGTTGTTTAATTTCGACTTCATTTCAAAGGAATTGTTGTCTTGCTCAAGATTTCACGATTTTCTTTCACTTAGCATTAAATTCGAATATTTTACGCATTCTCTTCTAGAAATATAAAACCCGTTGCGTATTTGCTCCAAACATCGAAACAGAATTAAACGAGCAACATTATATGTAGCGATTTGTTAAAGTTTGGTTCACAATTATATATGTTCATCGCATATAATATTTCAAGAATCTAACAATGTGAACGTCATCGTATATGCATACAGATAGATAGATAATTTCAGGAATCCAAACAATATGAATATAAATATATAATCAATCAACATATAAAATAGACAAAAATAAATAAGTCAACTTGCCCGAAAGTCAACATGCCAATTTGCTACACTAGAGTACTAATAAAAATTTATTTGAATATTAAGATATTTTTATGGCGGATTCTTTCTGGATATAATATAAATGTAAATGAAATTGGAGACACGAGTTGAGTTGAGTTGGTTGAGGTATGCGTAACTGATAATTAACATCACAAGACTAGAAATTCTTTTATAATTGAAAAAAAAAAAATTACAAAGTGTTGCTTAACATTTAAGGAACAACTTTCAAACCCACTAACTCCGAATGCTTGCCTTTTATGTGAATATATATCTACGCAAAAAAAAAAAAAACAATTGATTTGCCTAAATATTTCCTTTGCAAAAAAAAAAAGATCCTTTGCGTTAATGCTAAAGTGCAAAAGATCCATCTCTCATCACAAATACTCAACAATCCATTCCAATCTCTCTCTTGTCTATATATATTCCACTCGTCGACATACTTCTTGGAAATTTTTATTATATAAAATTATTTTAAATTTGAATTAAAAAAAAAGAAAATTAATTATATTTTGAAACATGTAGACACCCATTCAGGTGTTGATGTTTTACATTATTTATTAACATTTTCAAATGAAATCTTTTGTATGATTATGTGTGTCCTTTGGTCACAACAATTGGAAATGTATAAGTAAACTCGCTCATGAATTATTTTAAGAACATTCAATTTTTATTCCAAATATACTATTTGGAGTTCTTCCATGCATTTTTTTTTTTGATAAGATTGGAGTTCTTCCATGCATTTCAATATTGATTAGATGTAATATAATCATAGACCTCCAAATGTTTCAGCTGCGTGAGTAGCATGACTAAAACCAGGTTTCACCACTCCCTTCAAATTTGAATTTGTAGATTAATGACAAGATATCTTGTCCACCAAACCTCGACCATTCCTGCAAACTTGAAAATTCTACCATCAAAAGTTTTTTGGTTAATGGTGTTGAAATATATGTTTATAGAAATCAATTATTCTAAATTGTAACAGATTATGTTGCAACTATAATTCTATTGTTGTTACAGTAATTAACTACTAAAGACAGAGTAAAGAACATAAGAATTTAATGTGGTGAGTAAAAAACATAAGAATTTAATGTGATTCATACACAATTATGCCATACATCCACAAGGACATGCAAATAGGATCTCACTAGTTCAGATTTACAATGTACATTAATATGACTTAATTAATAAAAAAAATAAAGACTCCCTCTTTAATTTTTATGCCGTTCTTGAACACAACTCGAACTTCGTGTTTTCTCCACAACAGCTCCTCTCCCCGAACATTGAACCTTCTTTAAGCTTGAACTCCCTTCAGAAACGCGGATGACCTCTTCTGAGACTTACACAACAACTCTATATATGTTGGCCCACATCAACAAGGGCACAATACTGCTTTACAGTCTGCCCTAGCACGACTTCAATACGATCAGAGGTTTATCTCCAATAAAAAGTGAAGAGATCATGAATGACTTGTGAGGCTTTATTAGACACGAATTTAGCCTCCCAAACCCTTGTTTGGTCCCTAAGAAACCGTATAACTAGGTAATTAGAATCCTAACCGATTTCTAACTCTATTATAGATAAGTACAAAGATACCTAACTAGAATAAGATACATGAAAATAAATCAAAGTCCTAATAAGAATATTACAAAAATAGGACTCCAAATAATCCCAAAAAATAAACATAGAAATAAATCTTTGTCAATCTTTTAATTCCAAAAATTTGGTGAATCTCCTCAATTGTAAATAATCGGAAATATGATGCCAACAAATGGAAATGATACCATAAGATCTTCACCGTAAAATCTTGACCAATCAATGCAATTTACTCATTCCTTACACATGCAGTGATATGTCAAGTGTAAGATCAAGATGGTGAATCGAAAGTGCAAGCATCATTCACAATTTGGTCTGAAGGGCAACACCATCCGAAGACCCCAAATTAGAGGCCCAAACATTCATTTATGACTTGCTACAATGTTTTAGGGTTCCTGAAAAAGTTTTTTACTCCAATGCAAACCATCAAATTGGGGCCTCTTTTTTAAAATCTATTTAAATTAATCTACTTAAATAAAATTTAAATAAAACTATATTATGTTATAAATAAAACAAATAAATAAATTAATTAAATAAATATATATATATATATATATATATATATATATATATATATATATATATATATATATATATATATATATACACACACACGTTTATAATTAATTTCTTAAACAATTAAATATGAAATAAACAATTACTTTAATGTCTAATCCTAATTAAACCCTGATATTAATACCTAATCTCCCAACCACCCACCTGCCACACACACAAAACAGCCCACCTCCTCATTTTTCTTCTTCTCTGCAATCTCCCACCCACGCTCTCTGTTTCTTTTTTCTCTCTCTCCAAATTTCGATTCCCTATTTTTCTGACCCCATATTTGGGATCCAACTGAAGGAGATCCAAAAATAGGGCCTTGGTTGATGGCAGCGTGGCAGCGTTGGAATTCGATTTTTCTATGTTCAGCCATCAAATTGGAAGTTAGTCCATTTGGGGCCTCATTTAGGAGCCCCACTGGAGTTGCCCTAATTGTTGCATATTGGGGTTCAATATGTCGCCTGTTGTTGACAAGCCCTAAGAAGGAGCGGATTCAATATGTGTTTAAAATTGGTAATCAAGAGTAAAATTTGTTCTTCGAATTCAGGAGACGAAAAAGAGAAATTGGGGGAAAGTTTATGGACTAAAAATGTAACAACTTGTAGTGCACATCACAAAGTGTTGTTAGTATTGAAGATATTAATATTAAATGATACATTTCACTAACAGCTTAACCTTTTGATTGAGATGGTCATTCAACATGGTATCAGAGCCATGTCAAATGAAAAGATCATCTGAGTTCGAATCCCACAACCACCCGTTTTAAATATTTCAAGTAATAATAATAATAATAATAATAATAATAATAATAATAATAATAATAATAATAATAATAATAATAATAATAATAATAATAATAATAATAAACGGGTGCAGACAAAAAAAATCTTTTACAAAAAAGTTCACACATAGTCCAGAGGTTTGTAAAAGACTAAAATAGCCCCTCACATTTTAATATGCTCCAATTTTACGCTTTAATTTAATATAACCTCAATTTGACCCCAAATTTCACAAATTATTCTATTTTAACCCAAAACACAATTTTACGGACAATTTTGTCCTCGCCGCCGTTGACCGCCGGTCTCCAGTGAGTGTTGACTTTTTTTTGTTCTTCTTAAGTTTTCCGGCGCCGGTTTCTGGCGTTGACTTTTTCGATATTTTTTTGAATTTTTTTTTCTTTAACATATTGTCGCTGACTCTAATTGTACTGTCAACGACAGTACAATTACGTTAATGTACTGTCAACAACAGTATAATTACGTTAATGTAATGTCCGTGACAGTATACTTATTGTTAATGACAGTACAATTACGGTCAACGTTTAGCGACGGGCGTAAAAAACGGACAAAAATTTTATGAGAAAAAAAATCACTAAAAAAATCAACGTCGGAAACCGCACCGGAAAAAACAGACAAGAAAAAAAAAAATCGAAAAAAAAAAGTTTTTTTAAAAAATGTTCTTTAAAAAAAAGTCAAAATTGGATTTTTGTGGTGAAATTGATTAAATTGGGGTTACAATTAAGAATTGGGTGTAAAGAGTTGGCCGGTTGGGGGTGATTTTGTCATATACATTAATTTTTCCTTTATTTATAATAAATATCAAACGGATGGGCTTATTGGCGAAACAAATATAGCCCTTAAACCTAGAATAATAAAGATGGTTGGTCAGGTACTTATCCACAACAACCCCAAATATATAATGTGAGGGACTCTAATTGGTACGAAAAATATGCTTGTCCTTTGTGCTTATGATTCTCCATACCTAGGGACTTTATAGGTAGTTCTCACTAGATAATAAGCTATAATTATGGAAAACATTAGCATTTATAAATTTATAATTTGAAATTCAAACAGTGATATAAAAATATGTTCAATGATACACTATAATAATGTAATATACATTGGTAGAGATATTGTTCGGCTAAATACCCAACACGCAAGTGTACGTATCGCAAACAAGTAGTAAATGTGAACTCGTTAGAGTTGGATGTCGATCCCAGACGAAAAACTTATATTACCTAACCCTTAATACCGAATTCTAAAAATTATGTTTTTTATCCAACCTACTCAAGTTTTTTAAGTTTTTACGATCTAAATTATAAGACTCACTAAGAAAGCAAATAAACCCACAAAAATATCAATTAAAAAGGATCTACGGTTTTATTCTTCCTCTGTGCGTTAATTCGTCATCTAATTAAACCTCTATCATGCAAGTTACGACTTCTGATTATTAATCCGACACACTAAATTACTTATAACCGTTGTCGCATGTATTATAAGTCTTTCATTCATAAACAACTCATCAGATGCCTATGCAAACCAATTATAAAAGAAGCATCAACTAACAAGTCTCGTAAATGGCTACCTAAGGTGATATCTATATGTCTACCATATCACATGCGATTCAACACACCCATCCGGTGAAAACTATTCGAAGACTCTTGTATCCATGTTCTAATTATTAAAATGATATGTCGATTCAATTTTAGCAATAACACATAGCACCATAAATTAACTAGATTCATGCAGTAAATAAGATAAGATAGAAGAAATACTCAGGGAATCAAACTTGCATAATATTAGAAAAATAGGTTCAAAATCACCACATAGGGTTCCAATAAAATCCTAGATTGCAAAGTTTAGCTACTCATGATGTTCTCTACAAAAAACATCATAAAAATATTAAAGTACATAGATGTAGAAAAGAGAAATAAGAGAAGAACTATGATGAAGATTTGTCAAGCCTTCGTCTTAAGTTCTCGATGAGATTTTGCACTAAAAACTCATAGCGCGGTTTGAGAATCCAGATTTTTGTTATTTCACTCTCTCGGACCGCGGTATGAGATTTTGTACTAAAAAGTCATACCGCGATCTAGGACAACAGTAAGTTTTTTTTCTTTTCTTTTCTTCTCAGATTGAGGTCTAAGATTTCTTCATGACTATGAGACTGAGGTCCCCTATATGGCAGCGACAACCGTATCTCCGATTTTTTCTTGTAACTGACCGTTTGCTTCCCAAGATGCTCAAATCTTCAATTTGTATCTAAAATACGTGAGCCTAGTCACTAAGCCCCATTATATCGATAAAGTTCCACAAAACTTCTCGTAAGAAAGTATAATTGAGTGTTCGTGCAGTCCGAAATCTAGTGGGAGGTCTGTGCATTGTAGTCGGGGATTCGATCGCTAGAATAGTCTTGGATGTCCTGTGTGTTCTTACAGTTTGTAATCTCTCTAAGTCTCTAGCCAGAGCTGACTAAGTGATGATTAGAGAATTCGATTCTCTAAGTCATGCACGTAACGATTACAACACTTAGAACGATCGCACAGTCATTGAACTACTAACGAGGTCTCGATGAACCAATGCCTCTAGTTCAATCGGGACAAATGAATCGAAGGGATCGTACTGTACGCTAACTATATCAGAAGGTTCTTGCAGGCACTTCATTTGTATCTAGGGAATCATGACGCGTAGTTGCTATACGCCAATCTTGATTTGTTGGGAGATTAAGGTGAAACGAGTTTCATCTTAATCGTAACTCTAACGGACGAGTTTTGACCACAAAGGGTTGTGGGCCCACAGCTAGCTTACACCTGAACCATCGAGGGTCACACTGCTCGTGCACATGAGATCTTTGAATAAACGGTCAAAGGTAAAAAAGGTTTATCTTTGCATGATTGGAAGTCAATATGATTGGGTCCGACATTCGTAATTTGGAACTATGAATAAGAATAAGAAAAGGAAAAGAATAGGCAAACATCTTAGTGGACTTTCTAAATCGGGAAGTTTCCAAATTTAGAAAGTGCACTGAATTAGGGTTTCCACTTTTAGAAAGTTGGAAATTGAGAATTGTCACTCGTAATGACGAGGACATTACAATGATTCTGAAAATGTAATTGTTACAATTTTCAGATCATCGAATTGAGAGAGACGAGCAAGTAAAAGAACTAACGAACTTAAGCTGTTGGGCCCGGTCCAACTTAAACCCGTTAGGGTTTTATGCAAGACGCTATAAATACTTGATTTATAGGTCTTGCACAAGACACAACTCACGAAAAAAACCCTAGCCGCTCTCACATCTCTCGGCCGATCTCAACCCGCGGCCACCACCGCCGCCGTCGCCACCATCTCGCTGGAATCGGCCATCCGTTGGTCGATCCTTTTGGTAGCTCTTTTCTCTTTTCGTTTCTTTCCATTTTATTCTAACTACTTCGTGTCTAGTGCCACGTTCTAGTAGATCGAAGTATACGAGGTGAAATCCGAGAGGAGGAAGATCGAAGATCGAAGAATCGAGGAGCAACACACGAGCCGACGTAGCTCGCCCTGGCCGCTGCTGCCGTTTCGCCGTTGCTGCCCCGGATTGCACGGATTGGTTTCCGTGGCAATCTAGCTTCGCTTAGTGCACCTACCTCACGCTTCAAGAGGTAAAGTTTCGAATCCATTGTCGTTCGATTCGGTTTCGTTTAAATTAATATATCCATGTTCGTTTTAATAAGAAGCTTGTATGATTTTGTGTGTCTATATGAAATTGGTTTTATTATTGCGAGCATGATTATTTGATTTAAACGCGAGCATGCTAATTGATTTAATTTCGGTTAAGTAATTAAGCATGTATGTTGTTTTTAATTTCGCTGGAAGCGCAAAGGTACGCAATTAATTGTTTTCAATTATCGGGCATGTGTTTATGTGTTTTAAATTTGTTTAAATCGCATAAAATTTTTGTTTTCCGCTGCGTACACGTGTCTGATTCCCAACATAGAGTTTGTCTAACGGTGATACAGTGATTTGTGCAGTTTATTTATATTAATAAGAACAATTTAGTTAAAATAAATGAAAGAAAAAACTAAAGCAAGAATAAATATACACAACTTACACAAACGACTTATAAAAATTATTTACACAGCTTAGTTACATTGAAGGACAAAAGTTTAGAATGTATTCTTTCATGTAATTTTAAATGGAGTTAAACAACTTAAAAAAATTATTTGCACAACTTACTTACACATATTAGTTAAAATAAACTGAAGAAAAAAACTTAACCTCTGGGGCGTACATTTCCACCAACATCACCATCACCATCACCAAACTATTTTTCAAATTTTCCGTTTTGGTTTCCATGATTATTAGGTTACATTAGAAATGCATGAATGTAACCAAAATCGTATGTGTATGTGTGTGGTTGTGTATGTGTGTGATTATGTGTATGTGCATGTGTGTGGTTGTGTGGTTTTTTCATGTAATTTTACATGGAGTTAGACAGCTTAGAAAACTTATTTGCACAACTTATTTACGCATCTTAGTTAAAATAAGTTGAAGAATAAACTTAATCTCTGTGGCGTACATCTCCACCACCATCACCATCACCATCACCAAAAAAATCTTCATATTTTCCGTCATGATTATTAGGTTACATCGATCGGACATGCATGAGTGTAACCAAAATCGTATGTGTATATGTGTGATTATGTGTATGTGCGTGTGTGTGGTTGTGTGGTGAAGTTTCGATGATAGCAGCGACGGAGAGCGGGGGTGGAGCAGATTTGACCGAGTATAGCGGGGTTGGATAAAATTTGCGCAGAGAACAGTTATAGTAGCGCGATGAAGGCGAATGTTAAAAAACAAAGAACTTGTAGTAAATTGCAAAACTTGGTCTATCCTGGTTTGAAAGACAATTAGCACTCATGAGTGTTTAGCAAATTGCTCATGGAATAAATAATGAACATTAATTTATCCTTATATCTCATAATAAGATATATAGTTAGTTATTTGATAATAAACTAATAGCTAGTTTGATTAAACAGTCTAGCATTTCAATATTTTGGAGCTAATATTTATTTAAGCAAAACACCTTTGTGGTAACTCCATATATATGATTTTGGTGGTGATCGAGGTCTTGGGAATTTAGTACACTCCACAAGACAATAACAATGAGATTTATCTCCACATACAAATGCCATATAATTTTGACATAACTTAGGACACTCACCCTGACAATTTTTAACTTTAACTTTTGGTTTAAACGCACATATTTTTCCCTATGTCACAAGCAACTCTGTTGATTTTTAACAATAAATTAACTTGTCAAACATCTTAAATAATAAAAAAAAAAATAGACGATGCATTAGGGGAAAAAAAGAAAAAAGAGTCGTCAAAAGATATAAACTGTCATTTTCTTCATCTATATATATTGGCTTAAACATGAGTTTTCTACTTAACTTTAATTCCAGGGTCACCATTTTTATATATATTAACTAATGCATTTATAGTTTTATCCAGGGGTTGGAATTGAAACGGAATGTCCGAATTCTGCCTGTTTTGATCAATATTTTTTTGGAACAACTTTTTCCATTCCAAGTTCTGATTTTTCCAAAAATAATTTGGATAGGAAACAAAATTTTATATGAAAGTCTCGGAAATTCCGATTTCTGGTCCGATTTACTTTTAAAAAATTCTAATCTTTTTTCAAGTAAAATATATTTATATCATGAAATTATACATGTGTTTAATTAGAGGTATAGTAGACGTGTGTTTCACTTTAAGATATGGCAGTAAGAATACAGCAAAAGTCCACCTCAAGTCTTTGTCCCAAGCTCCAAATAAAACATTGGCCATGCCATCTATTTAGCATTTCAGTGTTAATTTAATTCTTATTTTGATCCTTTATATCAATTTAAATTCACAATCGGATATCAAAATTGGACTGGATCAAAAAAAAAATATCATTTTAGTTATAATTCAAAAGAAAAATTGAAATGGACCGTGACGGATTTTTCAGAAATCAGAATGAAAATATTTGTTCCAAATTCAAAACATTACGCATTCGAATTGGCTGAGTTCGAAAATTTGAAATAGGAAAAACCTAAATCGAACTAAATCGACTGATTTTTCAAACCCGCCGTCGAACCAACAAAATATCATGAATCCCCCCATATATCAGATTTCCGGTTGTTCACGATTTCTGGATTTTTTTCAAATTTCTAATGTTTCCAGAATCAAAATAAAATGTTTGATTTCGAAATTTTTTTAATCGAAATCAGAAGTGATTTCTTGTTAATGATAAAAAATAGATTTTTTTTTCTTTTGAAATGGTAACTTTATGTGGGCTTTAATAATACTTGGTCAACTATTCTTAAATAATAAATAAAATATACTAGATTTGGAGTTCACCATATATGATTTGTAATAGATAATTTTAGATAATTATCTATTTGTCTCCCATTGAATCTCTTAGTAAACTAGTTTATGGGGGAAAATACAAATAGATCAAGGGGTAAGTACGTATAAATCCCCAAACACAAACTTAAAGTGCGGATCAGTCCCTACAAATGTTTCATAGGCGTATCAGTCCCTAATGCGAAGTTTCACATGCAGTTCAGTCTCTAGAGGTAGGTGAAAATTCTAAAATACCCTTTACTTCAATCTGAAATTACATACTTTTTCATTTTCTCTCTCTTCCTTTTCTCTTTCTTCTCTCTTTCCTCTTTCCTCTTTTTTTTCTGTCTTTTCTCTCTCTCCTTTTCTTGCCCGTTCCAATTCAATTTCTGTTATTTTTCTTCAAACAACAAACGAAAATGAACACGAAAAGGTGCAAGAAAACAAACTCCTAAATCAATACAAATGAAGCAACAAGAACAGAGAAGGAAGAATCAAAGTAGTAGAAGAAGAAAAAAACAAAAAGAAAAGAGGAAAGAGACCCATTTTCGAAGAATGGTGAAGGGGAAGAGATAAGATTTGATTTGTTTTCCCTAATCATTAAATCGGTTCCAATATCTGTTGTTTTGTTGTTCGAGTTTGCAAAGATAATTTATTTATTGTCGATTTTAAACATTTCCTCCCCTGGTATTATTCTTCAGCGACATTAGCATGTTCCCAAAACATTTTTAGTCCTAGCAAGGATTTGATGTATGATGTTTGATGACTTTGATATAGGAAATGGGAAAAAAAATTATTGTATTATTCTTGGTGATGTTGTAGTATATGCCATATGCAATAATGGTATTCCTAGTGCATTTGGATGGTGTTGAAACATAGTATTGGAAATACTAGTAGTGAAACTTTATAGTACATTGTATTTGTTGTAATTGTAATTATGTGTATGTAGTTGCAGGAATATGTCATTTGTTATAGAGCTAACAATACTATTGGTCAACTCTACTCGTACTTTTATATTGAAACATTGTACCATATATTTTGATGAATTGCACTTACTTGTTGAACACATGGTACTATATTTTGTTATGAATTGAGTTTATATGGTTGACTTGGGCACAAATTAATATAAATAATATAAACATACCATACTAATGAACAACAACTACTTTCAAGTTTATTTGAAGATATCGGTCAATTCTAGACATGTACTTCACATGTGTATTCATTGTACTTACGCGTTTCACACATTGGACTATAGTTTGTGATGAATTGAGTTGTACCGATTTCCTTGACACTTTAATAATCAATTAGTATGAGAGATGCATAAATTATGTTTTAGATGTGTATTTTAAGGTTGGTGAGCATTATTGTTGCGTTTGGAGTAGAAAATGCCATAAATATGTTGAATTTCATACATGATACTCATATAAGTGTACACTATACCATAAATGTGTTGGATTTGTTACATGATACTCATATGTATAAGGCTCATGTGTAGAGCTAATATTTTTCTCAAATGTTGCCATTATCTATGTTGATCAATTCCTACATCATCTCATTTCATGTTAATATTCTTAAAATGAAGAAATACGTCTTAAAGTGATATTCACTACAACAAAATAGACTTTTCATAGCATTTTCTTATAGCGTTTTTTTACAAAATGCTGTTACTTCTTTATTGTATTTTTAATAGCCTAAAACAAGCGCTATAATATTATATATTTTAACGGGTATGACAAGTACAGAAACAAAACGCTATAATAACACATTCAATTAATTTTTTTTTTGAGAAAATAACGCATTCAATTATATTGGGCCCAAAATTTGTTTTGCCGACATCCTAAATATACATATAATACGTTTGGCTCATCTGGATTAGTTCACTCTGTAAAAACCCTATCTCTAGAAAGTAGTAACTCTTCGACGGTCCGGTACTGCAAATGACTTCAAGGGTTGCAGGCCGATTATATATTCTCTTTTGGAGAAATTTCCTAGCAATTCTATCGCAGCAACAACGGACGGTTATCTGATGAGCAATTTTACGGTTCTCTCTCTAATTTACTATTTTTTAGTGATTAACGGGAAAAATTTGTATGTTGTGTTTTTGTGTTCGTTCGTAGGAGAAGTATTTTAACTTTTATTAAATATAATTAAAGATTTGTATTGCAATTCTTTGAAATCTGGAGGAAAGAGGCAGCCTTCGATAGCTTTGGATTTGGTTTGTAAGTTTCTCATGCTTTTATGCCTATGTCAATTGCAATATTAAATATTTGTTGTGTTATGAATTCATTTTATCCCTAATGTAATGCTGATGTCTGTTTTGAATACATCCTATATAGCTTACATGCTAGAATTCAATTGGGGAAAGAAAAAAAAATTGGGGAAACAAAAAGAAAAGACAAAATATTTGCCATAATATAATAGAATATACATGTAATGATCCGCAAACAAATATGATGTGAGTTGATAACATTATATATCATTAGATCTTACAGATAATGGTGTAAGATTGAACACCTTAAATAATATGACGGCTACGTAATAAAATATGTCAAAAATGAACAAATATTTCCACATTTTAATTGATATATCAATGAAAATAATGTTTTTTTAGAGAAAAACGTAAAAAACCGAGGCAACCAAAAAAATATAAGCAGTGTTAGTGGTGGAAATCGGACGGAATGGATCGGAAATTGTTTTTCCGAAATATTTCCATTTTTTAGGAAATAAAAAATGGGTTCCGATTTCATTTCCAAGAAAAAAAAACCGGAATGCAAAAATTCATTCCGACTTCGGAAACGGCCGAATTTTGTAAATTTCGGAAATTACATTAGTTTATAATATGTTGTTCCAAATTTGAATATAATGGAAATTTTCACAATATTTTTCTATGTGTTTTAGAATTTTGCAGGAAAATGCAAGAAAATCCAAAAAAGAGATCGAAAAAAACAACAACAAATAAAACCACATGTTGGCACAGCAAATTGAATCAGAGTTTTTCTAATAAAGTGCAATAGAGAGCTTCAGATACCAATAAATATTTTATAAGGTTTTAATTTACTTGACCGTTCGATATTTATATTTTTCATATAAATTATAATATAAGTTATATTATGGAATTACAAAACATAGCATTAAATTATATTATATTAATAAACATAAAATCTTGTAAATTTCTCATATTCATAGATTGACATCATATTCATCTGGCAAAAAATAAACATAAGGAATTTATCCGATTGAAAGCAATCAATCGAAAATAACAGTAGTATAGGAGTGACAGTTACACACATATGGTGAGTAAAAAACGAAAAATTGTAACACTACTAAAGGAACAACAATGGTTTACAAAAAAAATTGTGAGATTTTGGTGAAACATACGGGCTTTTTATAGTGTTTTGAGAAAGATAGGAAAAAAGAAATTAATTAATGATAGCAATAATACAAATTTGTCATGTAAATGATTTGACTGTGATATTATTCAATTAGTATATGAATCCGAATTTTATAGTGTTACCATAAATTAAGCAAAAACTATGCAATTTAGAAATTCAAAAATATGAATGGAAATATGAAATCGGTGAAATATAGCAATTAAAAACGTGTGGAATGTAGATTTTACTATAATTGTGTAAACACTAGTTAGGGGTGTAAATGAGTCGAGCCGGCTCGCGAGCTTCCGGAACCTGCTCGAAAAAAGCTCGTACTTGAGCTCGAAAAATCGAGCTCGAGCTCGAGCTCACGAGCCCGAGCTTTTCAACGAGTTGAGCTCGAGCTTCATTTCAGTTGTTCGACAGCTCGTGAGCTTTACCTTTTTCTATATTTTTTTATACATATTAATGATATATAATAATGGATATTATTAAAAAAGAATAATATTACTTTTCTAATTGAATGAAAATTTGGTTGTGGCGAGCTTGAGCTCGGGCTCGTTCGGTATACGAGCTCGAGCTCCTTAGAAACACAACAAACTCAAGCTTGAGCTGAAATTATAGGCTTGTCGAGCTCGAGCTCGAGCTCGAGCTCGATCCTTGTATAATTGTAGCGAGCTCGAGCTCACGAAATAAGGCGAGCTCGGCTAGTTTACAATCATAAACATAGTATTAGTGTATTTAAATTAATGGCTTAAATGTGAAAATTTGTGTTATAAAAGGCAAGGAAACTCAATTGAAATAGATGCCAGAAAAATAGGGTTAAAATTGGAGATGTATGCACCTTGGTTTTATAATATTATATAGATATAGATATAGACTCATATGCAATATAAACACACTTTAGTACACATATTTGAAGATAGAGGACACAAATGTTACCAGCTTAATTCCACTTTCACTCTTGAAGTATATCATTTTATCACTTTATACCTACATAAAAATGTGATAGCATTTTACATCCTTGAAACAAAATAAATCATTCAAATTGCACCCTATGTGAAATTCTTTTATAGTTAATGAGACAACTGCATCTTTTTAATGGTATTTTTTCTTCTTGTTTTTTTTTTTAATTTTTTAAGACTACTACAAAGTGCTAAACTAATTATAGAACAAAATTAAAAAAAAATATTCACTAAATTAATAAAGCTAACTTTCTTTCTCAAAAAAAGAAAAGAAAAAAAATCTCATATTTGTTTCTTAACAAATTATTGTATATCTTTTACTACAACTTAAGAAAATATTTGCTGGGATTATTTTTATAAACGAGAAGGGGCTGGAGGATTTTTTTTTTTTTTTTTTAACTCACCACTGCACCACTAACATAAATATATTGAAAACTAAAATTACCATAGTTGATTACATAAATTTATTGTTACTAATTCCAGTAAAAAACCAAACATTCAGTTTAATTGGTGAGAAAATTTTTGGTAGGAATTTGTATTTTTAATAAAAAATAAATTTCTAGTCATTTCTTATGCGCTATTTTTTTTTTTTTTTTTTTTTTTGTAAATACCAATATTAAGAGAAGAAATTATCCTTGTAGTCATAATAATTCAAGGGCCCTTTCGGTTTGCATTACGGGATATGTTGTACCTCATAGTATAATATTTGGTTCACATGTTTTGCAATTCTTGACATCCGGCTCAACTGATTTAATCACCTATTTGATTTATTAGTTGTCAAGCTAATTTTGGCTCGACAATTTATCCCTTTAATTATCCCACCATTACACCCATGTGAATTTTCGAAAATACCTTACATCATACAAAAATTACAAATATATTACATATTAATACTCAACTCACCATTAAATTGTATTGTGATAGCTATTCGATTATTATACACATTATCACATCAAACTCACGATTAATTACACAAAATATGCATGATCATCTAAACGGAAAAAGAAAATACCCAGATTAGTTCAACTTATTCCCCAAACAAAAAATTGTGCAAATATACCCTCATGTATATCATATTGAATTACTACAAAAAATATGGAGGATAAATAAAGATCATTCAAAATTAATGTTAGGGACTGATCAAATTAATTATACATAATGACCAAATTAATAGGTACACGTGTGATAACGAGTTTGAAAGACCACACATATTAAATATGGACATACAGTGCAGTTCAAAATCCAAACAATAATGCTTCACTTGTATATGTAGGTAGACAAGGATCCGTACTCATTTTGCGCAAGTCAAGAACCGGCGATCTGGGTTGGCAGGGGTCCAAGAAGTTTGTGTGGCGAGTTGTAAACCGCAATCACAAAATTGTTATTGTTGACCATTTGAATAGAACCCGTTGTTGCTCGAACTCCTATGCGAAGTATTGCTATTGGCGATCATACGGGAAAACAATTGTAAATCGGGATATAATAGTTGGGATTTTTTCTTCAATTATCGGAGGAAAAACTTAGGATTTAGGAGTGAAAGGGTCTGAAAAATGAAAGCATATGGCTGGTAAATATTGTATTTTAGGGCCATTACAATCATTTTACAAATAATCCCAAATTAAACTGGTTTATCAGCTATACAAAACGCAGTGTTGTTCATCATGAGATTATTAGTTTCAGCCCAATACAACCAACCAAGCATTGTGAATCATCAGTTTAATCCCAATACTAGATATCCCATCCATACCTATTTATCTAACCCACCCAACCAAAAGCGTCCATTGTCAATGATTTATTGTGTTTCAAACGTGCAAAGTCAATTCAACCAAACATATAACTAGTGAATCTATGAAGCTCCCTTTGTCATACAACTGCAAAGCAGAGCAGCTCATAAAAACACTTGGATTCAAAAAAAGAACAAAATATCAACCAAAATGATTAGGTTTTAAGCATTTAGAAAATCATCCATTCATTTATCCTTCACAAAATAATAAATGAGGATTAATCAAATACAACACCATATCCACAAGCACATTTATACTCTCACTTTTTTTTCTTTTTTGTCAAAGGAACCTGTAGACACATACGTGTACTCGCTAAATCCTACTCTCGTACATACAGTCATAATCGAATTTACTATTTTATATAAATCAGCTAAGAAACAGAACTGATCCTTGCTTCTGAAGGTATGAATCCCGTCGGAGCAAGAATAAATTTGTATCTAAAATTATAAATGGCAAAGCAAAATAAGCAAGACAAACAAAAATCTAGGTAAAGTTAAACTTTGGAGTCACTAAAGTCGATACCCAATGACTCGAAGTATTGAGTATTCGTATTTATCGGAGGAGCTAATTCATCCAATAATTCTAAATGAATATCTGTAGTATCAATAACGAGTCTGCATGGTACCACCACATTCTGATCATCATCACCAATCACGAGCGAACAATTTTCATAAAGACCTTCTTTTGGTGCAAGATTCAACAAACAAGACCTAGGTACCGATAACCTCTTTCTCTCTCTAAAAACTTTTTCACTGTTTTTAACCCTTACTATAAGGCGATGATGGCGTCCCAGAAGCTCCGTCACGTATTTCATATCACCTTTGGCAAGTGCATGACGAACTCGAGTGGATGACACCTGTCCTTTCTCATGCGAATTGCTAGAAAATGTGTCTTTTACAGATTCTTGGTTATTGTCCATGACTGAATTTATTATAGAAGCTCTCATGCCATACTCGTTGCACAGCCGTACCAGGTCAGATGCATCACCTGCAGCCCTGTATCCAAATCGGTAATTTTGACCTGCCACATTATTATAAATCAAGCTTAGTAGTAATTAATTTTCACCGTAATAAACTTGATAAATCTTGGAGAAAAATAATACCCGCCACAACACCACGAACTCCAAGTTCCTCGGCTAACTTCTCGACAAATTGCTGTGGACTAAGGCTTCGAACTTTAGAAAAATCGATCTGGAACTCCTTAGGTACAATATTACCACAGAGTGGGCCCCACGATGAGAGAACCCTCTTCCGATCGCATTTGGCAACTATTGGAGCCCTGGGTTCAAAATTAATGAACCATGTCTGTCATTACTTTATTTCCCATTTACCACAGGCTATAATAAGATTAATAATAAAGTTTTAGATAATACTAGAAAGTCAAAATAGAACTATAAGCCACTGCAGCATGGAAATCCGAAGACTTCTAAATATCTTTTCTGATTTCAATAAACATAACCATAATTTGAAGGAATCGTCTTAACATAATCTCAAATATCATATAAGTTGGTCGAGTAAACTAAATACTCGTGTCCATCAACTGATATAGTTCAAACGTCTCCTTCTGAGTTCAACTTCAAAATGTAACTAACCAAAGCATCTGACCTGGACTGTGTATAATCATCAGCAAATCCTATTCAATAAATATTAACATACATTGATTAAAATATGATGCAGCTAGACTTGCATAACCCACAAGCAAAATGAATAAAAAACGACTTTCGGGACACACAAAGCCCTGAATCCTAAATCCTTTGCACCTACCCTCTCTTACTTTTATTTATTTTTTAAGTCTGCACCATTAAAGAGTTCGTATAACAAGATCATTGAGGCCAAACGCAATTCAGGGAAGCCAGAACACTATAAGAATACTTGGACATTGCCTCCAACAAATTTTGTGTAACTCAACTATAGAAACTAAAGCAAAACAAATGCAGAAATTTCAATAGATTAAATAATTAACTTATCTGCAGAAATTGCCATTAGCAAGATAGTTTCATACAATAGCATGGATCTTTTATACACAATTTCAATTTTAATTATTTACAAATTTCTGAAATGTTATTAACATTTAAATATTCTTTCTTAGAATGCTTGGTCTTATCTGTTTCGGTTACCTTCGGTTTGGATATTTTACGTGAAAACATTTATGCAATAGTATTATAGTATTATAATGAAACTGAATATAATTCAACAAAGCTTTGTTTTATACTTATCTGAAAGTGCTATGTAGATCTTATAAGCACCCCATTCCATGAAGTTAATCTCCGACGAATGTAACAAAGACAATGTTTTTTAACTGTGTCACTAAATCATTTTCGGTTCCAGTTAGGTGCTTTCTAAAATGTTCATGCACATTTTGTGGACAAATTTCTAAATGCTAAATAAATCAGTCAATATCTATTGGGTTGAAAAGAAGTTCTGCAAGAGCACCTCAACATTGTAATTCAAGTGACAATACAGATATCTTAATTCCGAGAACAAAAACAGACAGAGATACGAATATCCTAAATGTAACAAAATGAGTGCTTTATGTGCTATTAATATTCTGATTTCCGATTGTTAAGGGGCAAGGTTAAAAAGAAAGAGGTGAATTACCTAGGTTCCCACCCAAGTATCTCTGCCATTCCAACAAAGGACAAAAGAAATGGAACTCCAATCTTTGCCGCCTGGATTGCAAGTTCCCGATGACCGATATGAAGGGCATCAAACTTTCCCAATGCTACTATTCCCCCTGTTACAATGAATAACTAACGGAAATTATCAATCCATGACTAATTAACAAATTGAATTATCTCACTGTAAATTGGTCTATTTGAGTTCTAAGAAAATTAAAAGTTAACATTTTGATACATAGAAGACAAAGATATCGCTGCAATTTAATCCAAAATTTTAATCAAATCCAGCAAAACTCCTTTCAATCAAAAGATTATAATTAGTTGTCAAGTGTGTATATATATATATATATATATATATATATATATATATATATATATATATATATATATATATATATATATATATATATATATATATATATATATATATATATATATATATATATATATATATATATATATATATATATATATATATATATATATATATATATATATAAGTTAAAGATTGATTGGAACAAAATTGAAAAATAAGATATGGTATATAATATATTCATATGTGCATAAAGTAAGACGGACTTGATTGTGATACCAGTACAAATAAAGTGGTCCCTTAAATTACTAGCAACATGTTATATTCCATGAAATATGTTTGAACTTTGAAGAAGAATCATTTGTCAAATACTTAATTTTCTTATCCATGTCAACTGGAAAAGAGTGCAGGAATGATAATACAATATACAAGAAAGAAAAAGTCTCAAACCAGGCCAAATGACCACTTAATAATTAAGAAAACGGAATATATTGATTGCATTCATGGAGCTTAATAAATCAATTTTTAATGGTGGAAATGATGAGCCAGCACATACTGAGAGAACAATTTCGCCAATACAATTCTTAACAAGAAGTGGAGAAGATAATTTAATTATCCATTAAAACTAAACTGGAGTAGCAGGAAATATTAGTGAGGGAAAACACTAAATTGTAAAAGTTGTTATTTTTCTTATTTTGTTGGTTTGAAAGTAATGCACAAAGAAGCTATCTGAAAAGAAATACAACCACTGCGTGAAATAGATTTGGTGCTTCATTTGGTGGTGGTACCAAACAACGTTGTTGAATTGCATAAATTTGTGTTCGACAAAGTTGTTACCAAGATTGAAGGGACAAATTAACCATCACTAAATATGGATATTCACCATATGCTTGAGAATAAGTAGATATATCTTCTTCGAATACTAAAAAGATTTTTTTCATTTTAAGATGTTATCCATATATTTGATATGACTGTACAATGATTGATGAAACTAAAAAAGAAATCAAAATGTGTAAATACAACAACAGGTGAAAAGAGTGAATGTGAAAGCACTAGTAGTAAATAGTGTTGAAGAACCAACCTGCTACTGCTAATCCTTCAGAGAGAGAATTCTCACCATTTTCAGCTCGGCTATTCACACATACGATAACAAGAAACAAAGTGCATATGAAAACCAGAAAAAACTTGAGAAACAAAGTTCTTCAAAAGATGACACATAGCATATTAACCACAGAAGAATTGATGTTGAGATACAGTCGTATATGATGTTACATTGGAATTCTATAACTAGAAATACATATTAATCGTTCAATTTCGACAACTCATATTAGATAAAAGGGCATCTTTACAGAGAAAATTGAGCCTCACAAGAATCTTTGGCATGGATTAGTGATGATATAATAAACAAAGTTGTTGGCAATATTTATATTCGATTTGGGTGGATCTCATCTCAAGCAAATTATATAGCTTCTGAATTGAACAAGTTCGTTACCAATAATTTGAATGTACACAGTATCACTACTGTACCCATAAACAACCAAAAAGAGTTAAAATAGAGCCAAAAACAAGATGAAACATTTAGAAAGTTACCTCAAGGAGGCAGAGAAAATATCTTCCTTGTTAATGGAAGAGACCAAATCTTCATTATTATTATTCGTAACAAACGACGACGACGAAGAAGAAGAAGAAGAAGAAGACGAATTGGTGCCCAATAAGTGGAATTTCGAAAACCGTTGGGGGGCAGAGGTGTAATTAAAGAGGAAAGGGAAAATACGAGGCGGCGGCTGAGGGGGGCGAACTCTGTTGTAGTAGAAACAACATTTAGTGTTGTTGGTGAGACTGCAAATCCCAAATTGGCGAGGATTGTATTCCCTCAATTGCTGCGAAATACGGCACCCATTCGTCGTCATTGTTTCAAAGGGGGTTTTCAGTTTACAGCAAAAAGCTGCCCAATTTGAAGTAGAACACACCAATTTATTATTATTATTATTATTATTATTATTATTATTATTATTAATATGGAGACTGATTTTATTCCGATGTATGGTGAGATTTGTTCAGGTATAAATAAGCCCATTAGGGCCTGTTTGGTTTGCTTGATTCCAGTTGATTGATCTCATAATCCACTCTATACTGACGTTTGGTTCGCATGTAAATAACCCGGGATTGTTCCTCGGCCCGGGTGTGTATCCCTTATTCTCGTGATTAGCCATCCTGCCAGGTGAGGTGGGTTCTTCTTTTTTTTTTGAGTAAAGAGGTGGGTTCTTCTTATCCCATCTGCATTTACCGTATAAAGTGAATTGCAAATTACAATTTACCCCCACCTATCAATCCCAATTTACAAAAACAAGCAAGTATATAAGGTTGCTCTCCCCCTAAAATTGGATTGTCGAAGCCCTAATCGTCGTCTTCACTCTCGCCGCTATCTACGATCGCATCACAATTCTTTACAGTAACCAGTTTTTCGATTTGTTGTTTAATTCTATATGTTGTTAAATTTCATGTAATTTCTTTCGCCCTTTTGTTCAATGTTGCAACTTGTAGGGTCTTGTTACAGTTTTTTGGAGAATAGTTGACGGCCATTGCTTCTTCGATCGACAATGATTCAGCTCAGTAGCAGCGAGTAAGGATAATATTGTGCGTCTGCATTCCGAAACTCGGTGTTGTACACAGGTCAGTTGCACCTCCTTGTTAATCATCATAATCATATACACATCATCATATATCTGGTTTTTTAGCCGAATCGATAAACCATATCAGTCAAATTAAAGTCTTCGTTCATTTTTTTTTTGGCCTTTACGATTTTAATTGCTGAATTTTTTTATATATTCACAATTATTTGGACTGAATCTGGTGTTTTTTACATATTCACAATTTATTTCTTTTTTGTGGCTACCTTTTGTACATTATCGGCGCACTGTTTAACTATTGGTATTAGTTATTAACTTATTTTGTAATTTCAGTTTTGTTCGTTGAGTAAATGGCGACGATTTCTGACGACGAAGTAGTAGTAGTAGCCCTGTGCCAAGTAGTTGATCAGATGAAAACAATTTTGCTAAAGCTAACACAGCTGATTCGCCTACTTAGTCTTCGTCGTTCTAGGAATGATAGAAGTGGTGTGTCAAGATCGTATAGTTTGAAAAATAAAATCCCAGATCAAGTGAAAGACCTGTCATATATAGTAGCTTTCAAAGATTCAATATGTCACAAAAATCTTAGGATGAACATCAACACATTTGGTCGTTTGTGCTTTCTTCTAGAAAATCTTGGTGGGTTAAATGCTACTAGAAATGTATCGGTAACTGAGCAAGTTGCTATGTTCCTACATATCCTTTCCCACCATGAGAAAAATGTAATAGTCCAAACCACTTACAAAAGGTCGGGCTGGACAATTAGTAAATATTTTTCTAGGGTCCTGAATGCGGTTTTGAAGCTGCACACTGTTTTGCTTGTTCATCCGGTACCCGTTGACGAACACTCTGAACACGTGCGTTGGAACTATTTTCAGGTATTACATTTCATAATTTATTGACTAGTCTATACACCAATGCTTGCTTGTAATGAATTAGGGTGTATTTTCTCGAGATAGTTCCTTGAATATTTCAATGGATTCGTAGGATTGCTTAGGTGCATTAGATGGAACATATTTTGGTGTCCGCGTTGCTCTCACTGAAAAACCAAGATATAGAAATCGTAAGGCTGACGTGTCGGTCAACGTCCTTGCTGTATGTGACGTGAATATGAATTTTGTGTACGTCTTGGCTGGTTGGGAAGGTTCCGCTGCTGACAGTAGGATATTACGCGATGCCATTACTCGACCGAACGGCCTACGTGTCCCAACTGGTACAATTGCAGTGTACAATAACATTTGCCGAATCTAAAGTCATTTTATAAAAACATTTTTTTGGTTTTCAGGTAATTATTATTTGGTTGATAACGGCTATACCAACGGAGATGGTTTTTTAGCACCTTATCGGAAGACTAGGTATCATCTCCAAGACTTCGGTGTAGGGAGAAACACACCATAGAACCATAAAGAATATTTCAACTTGAAACATGCTAAAGCACGTAATTCGATCGAACGCGCTTTTGGTATATTAAAATCACGTTGGGGAATATTAAGGAGCGCCTCGTATTACCCGATTAAGATTCAAAATCGGATAATAATGGCGTGTTGCCTATTGCACAATTCATTCGTACGACGAACGATTTCGATCCGGAAGAGAATGTCGTACCCGTTGAAATTATTAGATCAGATTCGGACACATATTCAGATGGGGATTCGGACAGCGAGGAAACGTTCATAGAAAATGTGGAGCCGTCCGCTGAGTGGATAGCATGGCGAGATACTTTAGCAATGACTTTGTGGAATAACAGGGCCCATCATACTCACAATTAAAATTATCAGTAGTTTGGTTTGCTTAAACATTATAATCAGTCCTTCCATAGCAGTTTCATACTCTGCCTTGTTAACACTACTTTGGTTTCTTTATGTATGCGTACTTGTGTAATACGTCGTGGTATTTTGTTGTTGTAAATCACTATTTGTTTGTATGGCTTATTATATGCTGCATGTGTAATGATATTGACAACATGAATTGTTGTGTATAGGAATCACTATGTCGATTTCTATATCACAAAAAACGAGTGGCAAAACAAAGTCACGTTCGAATATAACTAGGCGAAGTTGGTCGGTTGCAGAGGAACAGGCGTTAGTTGCTTCATTAAAATATATAGTTTCGCAAGTGTGGAAGTCTGAAATGGCTTCAAGACAGGTTATTTGGGTGTGTTGGAACAACATATGAACCAAAAATATCCTGGGACTAATCTGAAAGCTGATCCACATATTTTGTCTAAGATCCATGTATGGAAAAAACAATATGGCTCTTTATCTACTATGCTAACTCGGTCAGGTTTTTGCTGGAATAACGCTGCAAATACGATCGACGTCATCGACGATCAAGTATGGGATGAGTATGTCAAGGTATTAAACCAAATCTAACCCATTTAAACCTTTGATTAATATTATAATGTTAATAAAATTATATCCCATTCTCGTAGTACGATAGCAATGCACGGACTATGCGTTTCAAGTCGTGGCCTTTTTTCAATGATTGGACAATAATTTTTGGGAAAGATCGGGCTACGGGCGAGAATGCGGAAGCACTCCGTGATGCGGTAAACGAGTTGGAAAAACAAGACAAGGGTATAAGTGATGCCTCAGCCGGAGCTGAGTACAACCCGTTTCTCAATGCAATGACGAACGATGATGATTCGGAGTTCATGTCGTCAATGCATGCTGAAGGCACATCATCTTCCCGGCGACAGAAGGCGAAAAAGAAAGTACACAAAAGACCTCGGCTTCATGAAGATATTGATGCTCGAATTGTTGAAATGATGTCGGACATGACTAAGTCATTTGCCGAGACAAATTCTACATTAGGAGAGCTTGCTAAACGTATTGGATTTGAGCACGATGCATCCACCACACGCAAGAAGGTGTTGGACGCACTTTCCACTCTGCAGTTGACTGTGGAGGACAAGATAAGCGTTGCTAAGGCCGTGTGCAATAGCCCAAATGAGTTAGACATTTTTTTTGGGTTGGATGAAAGTGAAAGGGCGGTAATGGTGAAAATGATACTTGAAGGACGCTATTGAGATTTGGTAAATTTCTCGCAATTTTAAATTTTGCGACAATGCAACAAACGTACTTAAGTACGCGGCAATATGTCTTTCATTTCGTACAATCATGACTCAATTATTTGTTCGTGTAATTGTTTAAATAGACGTTGTTTGTGTAATTGCTTCAAGAAACCATAGTATTACTTAAAGATATGGCAACTGACAAAGTTAGAGTTATGCTAGCAATATAAAATATATGAGGAACATGGCTATAATCCAACATGTGGAAGATAACTGCAAGCAATATTTGTTCATAAACCATGTGTAAAATTACTGCAAGCAATATATGAGGCACATGGATATCACTAAATTTTAAACAAGATATAATTTACTAGAAGGCACATATTGAAATTAAAAATCCCCCAAGTACACTGAAAATTAGGGGTTCAACATTGATATGAATTTTGAACTAAAAAAAAGTCCATCACATTCATTCCTTAAAATATTGAATTTTACCGATCACAACTGTTTTGGATATTCATTTGATGAAGTCCCGTCTGATTTGGTGAACTCTGCTTTCAACATTGGTTCCTTGGAAAGTTTTTTCACAGCTTCCATAGTCGATGTAGATTCCCCCGTTACAATGGTGACAAATCTTTCCAACGTTTCAGTCTCGTTGAACTCTTTTGTATTCTCAATCCATGTGTACATTACTGTTAGTTCAGCCCACTTTGGTTCTCCAATTGGACGGTAAGCTGCGGCGAAGGGATTCGTCTGAAATTTAAATATAGTGGAAAATAGAAAATGTTAGTTGATACGAACCCCGTAGAACTTGTTACGAGACCCAATACCCTACGCGGAAGCAAGATCGAAAACACCCAAAAACAAAGATTCAAGTTTGGCGGAAGCACGGAACAATGACCCCATAGCTATAAAGAGCTAGAAACCATTATTATCAAGGTGAAATATAATATTGACCCCGTGGTTATAGAGAACCAGAAACCAATACTATGGCGCTAAGAAAGTTACAAGAATCCACTTGTAAAATCCCGAAGGTTGCTGTAGAACAGCGAAGGAGAATTAACTCTCAAAATACTCAAATATTCTTTAAAATTCGTCTTAGAAAATAAGCCAAATTGGCAACCTATTTATAAGGTCTAAAAAGACTCCTTTTTTCACAAGGAAAAGGACTCCTACCTAAACTATAATAAGGAAACTTGTAAATAAGCAAATCCTAACCATAAAAGACTCTAAAATAATAAAAACATAATAAAACCTAAATTAAAAACGTGAATAAGTAAACTAAATAACTTGATCTTCAAGTCGGCTTCTCGATCACCCTTCTAATCTCGCGACATTGGGCTGTGCACGTGCATGCAATTAAAGCTCAATTTCGACACTGTTCCACTTTGAATATCTCTTCGCTCAAAACATGAAAGTTGTAGATCTTTCAGTTAGCTTTCCGAATCATTTTGAATCAGCTCAATTGGACTTCGGATGCAAGAGTTATAACTCGAATGGTAAACTCTGCCAGAATAGGCGATAATCTCGGATGCATGGAATTCGACTTGTCCAACGAATTTTCCTCTTCCTTTTCTTCCAATTCCTCAACAACGACTCTTCAAAGGCCTGATTAAAGCCTTTACTCTTCAACTCCAACACGAACGGCTCCATTAATCTCATTCGCTTTCTCTTCTTCCAATTCTTTGTCTTGGAGCTTGTGCGGATCGTATCATTCTCCCCCTCTTTAAATGGATTCGTCCTCGAATCCGGACAAATATTCCAATTCTTAGTCTTCGATCTCGAGAGTATCGTATCATACTCCCCCTCTTTAAAAGGATTCGTCCTCGAATCCGGACAAATATAAAAAGGAGCATATAGAAGCCATCTCTCACGATCATCTTCAAACAATTGTAGCTCATATGGTCTAGAATACTCCAACGTCGATAAAATCAAGTTTTCCACCGAATTATTGCTAACAACATTACTATAACTGCCTTCGTCTTCATGTATTGAATAACCGTCTTCATCAACTTCAATAACGGAAGTTTGTGCTTCAGTTAGCTCGACATTAAGTTGGTCACATGGCTGGATTGTATCGTCATCCTTAACTTCGATGCATGGTTGGATCGTATCATTCTCCACCTCTTCAAAAGGATTCGTCCTCGAATCCGAATCTTCAATTTCTTCTTCGAGTGGTGGGGCGGTTTTGCACCTTTCATCCTCCTTGGGCTGCAACTCAACAATATCTTCTTGCATCACTTCAATTTTTACACCACTGTTTTCCACGATGTCTAGAATATTTTCCTCCATGGGAATTTCAATGCTATCATTCCACAGAGGTGGTGACACATAAATAATCTTTTTCTCCTTTGTAGCATCCTCAATGTTGGACCACAAGTTCACGAATTGCTTGCTCGGACACTCTCCTCTCTTAGTCTTGAATTGCTGCTCGGTTTTTGATTTCTCTCTTTTAGGCTTTTGTAACGATTCTCTCACCATGCTTGCTGGAGAACTCCTTTGCGATTCCCACCTCGGCGAACTCCGTTCTTCTAACTTAGTAGCTTGCCTCAACCTTTGCAATTGTAAGTCCCTATAATATTGTGAAGGGACAAACCTCCTTCTCATGATTGCCTTCATGGACTCCCAATCTTCAATTGGTGGTTCGCCACAGCGGCGCCTAGTTAAGACAAATTGATCCCACCAAGGAATTGCATAGTCAATGAACGCTTCGACGGCGAGCTTCACCTTCTTCTTCTCGGAATAATAATGATAATCGAATACGAGCTCAAGCTTTCTTTCCCATTGAATGTACGCATCAGGATCACTCTTACCTTGGAAAGATGGTATTGTCAACTTGAGTGAGCTGAAGTTTTGATCTACGCCATCTCTTTCTCGACCAAAATATCCTCGGCTCGATCTATCCATTCCAGACCCTCGTCCCATACTCTCCCTCCTTGATTTTGTAGCGTTAACACCAAAATTTCCATCACGATCTACCTCTTTGTCGGGATAAGGTATAACTGGTTGGTGAACATCACGTCGTACGTACGACCCTCGAACATGTTGATCTTTGCGTAGTTCCTTTAGTTGGGTAATAATTCCTTCCATCCGATCTTGGAGTTCTTGGAAGCGTTTGTCCATTGACGTCCTACGCTGCTCACTTCTTTCTCCGTAATAACCGGCCTTCTCGGACATGATCAAATAAATATCTTTTTTTTTTTTTTTTGACAAAGACTCAAGACAAAACCTAACTTAGACTCTAAGAAGCTTCAAACAAAATTAAATTTCGAATTTTTTTTTTTTTTTTTTTTGACACGAACAAACCCTAATTTGGCTGGAAAGAAATCTAAACAAAAAATAAAAATTCGATTTTTTTTTTGTATTTTTTTGACGAAGACTCTAAATAACACAACTCAAGAAAAGATGAGATATACTAGAAGACACAACAAAAAAAAATAAAGATAGGTGAAACCTGTTTTGGATGTTGGCTCTGGTTACCAACTGATACGAACCCCGTAGAACTTGTTACGAGACCCAATACCCTACGCGGAAGCAAGATCGAAAACACCCAAAAACAAAGATTCAAGTTTGGCGGAAGCACGGAACAATGACCCCATAGCTATAAAGAGCTAGAAACCATTATTATCAAGGTGAAATATAATATTGACCCCGTGGTTATAGAGAACCAGAAACCAATACTATGGCGCTAAGAAAGTTACAAGAATCCACTTGTAAAATCCCGAATGTTGCTGTAGAACAGCGAAGGAGAATTAACTCTCAAAATACTCAAATATTCTTTAAAATTCGTCTTAGAAAATAAGCCAAATTGGCAACCTATTTATAAGGTCTAAAAAGACTCCTTTTTTCACAAGGAAAAGGACTCCTACCTAAACTATAATAAGGAAACTTGTAAATAAGCAAATCCTAACCATAAAAGACTCTAAAATAATAAAAACATAATAAAACCTAAATTAAAAACGTGAATAAGTAAACTAAATAACTTGATCTTCAAGTCGGCTTCTCGATCACCCTTCTAATCTCGCGACATTGGGCTGTGCACGTGCATGCAATTAAAGCTCAATTTCGACACTGTTTCACTTTGAATATCTCTTCGCTCAAAACATGAAAGTTGTAGATCTTTCAGTTAGCTTTCCGAATCATTTTGAATCAGCTCAATTGGACTTCGGATGCAAGAGTTATAACTCGAATGGTAAACTCTGCCAGAATAGGCGATAATCTCGGATGCATGGAATTCGACTTGTCCAACGAATTTTCCTCTTCCTTTTCTTCCAATTCCTCAACAACGACTCTTCAAAGGCCTGATTAAAGCCTTTACTCTTCAACTCCAACACGAACGGCTCCATTAATCTCATTCGCTTTCTCTTCTTCCAATTCTTTGTCTTGGAGCTTGTGCGGATCGTATCATTCTCCCCCTCTTTAAATGGATTCGTCCTCGAATCCGGACAAATATTCCAATTCTTAGTCTTCGATCTCGAGAGTATCGTATCATAAACTTCCGTTAGCTCGACATTAAGTTGGTCACATGGCTGGATTGTATCATCATCCTTAACTTCGATGCATGGTTGGATCGTATCATTAGTTGTTATTGCAAAATGACAATGACTTTTTCTTACAAAAATATCACATTTAGCTCACCTTCAGTATGAAATTCCATGTGGCATCCTTAGCATAAATTGTATTAACTTCGGGACAATACTCGACTCCGGGACATTGTAGAAGCCAATCGAATATACGGTAACGTGTTTCTAGTTTTTCCAACTTCTGCATGCACATGTGGTAACTGAATTCTAAACCTTAGTGCTTGCGAATAGCCTCTTTCGCAGAAAGGATGGCCGATAATTTTGGTTTTCCTCTTGCAAAATTCCCAGTTTTGGCCTCGGCGGCTAAGACGTCAATAAACATATTATCAACGTTCTCATCCCAATCTAGCTCATAAAATATATCTTCTTGAATCTGTTTGTTGACTGGATTAAATTCCATGTTGATGTTCGTTCGGTATGCAATACACAAACGTTAATATTATATATATTCACACATGCAATAGTGATATATATATATACATATATATATATATATATATATATATATATATATACATATATATATATATAATATATATATATATATACATATATATATATACATATATATATATATCGGGTTACAAACACTGTATACTACTGTATGCTGCTGCTTTCTTTTCTGAAACTGTCTCACACTGCAGAAAGGAGATATATTCTCTATAATAATGAAACAAAATCTTAATAATTTAAGATATATTCCCATTTACACTGTTCTATGAACAATACAATTCAACTTTATTACATGACTAAACTACTGAGAAAGAAAAAAGTTGTATAATTATTGGTGGGGGGGGGGGGTAGCAGACAGAAACTCGGATTTTGGCAATAGAAAATATATTTCGAGCTGAATATGTCGAAAACCGTGTGATATTAAAGCTGATATATCCTTTCAAATTACAAGTCACTGGCGACGTGGGGGGGTGAATGAAGTTCCTACACGGTATCTTACGCAGTAAATTGTAATTACAAAAAAAAATGATGGTAAGTGCATTGAAAAACGAGAGTGATTACGCGAAACGGTGCAGTAGCAGTAAATTCTTGCAATTATGGTAGGTGAGGCAATTGAATCGTATTTAATACGTTGGAAAAAAAAATTTGGCGGTTTCACACTCTTGATCAGACGTTTCGAATACGATTCATCCAATGCCATTAATATTGAAACCGCATTGGTTGATGGTGTAGTATAGAAAACCGCAAAAAATAAAATTACAAAACAAAATATTAATGTTCGAATTGTGGCACACGTGGCATGAGGATTACATGCACCGTAATGTTGGCATTTATAATTGAAGTATAAACCCTTTCAAATGCCATTTAAACCGACTGAACGTTTACTCGTTAAACAAAAAGCAGCGCAGGTGCACCTTCAAACCGATGGCAGATGCTGACGAGAGACGTTAACTCAAAATCTAAAGTCCATCCGTAGTATTTTACATGCAATTTTATTTTTCGTCATATTAATAAATTATATGTTTTCATTCTAATTTCAGGGAGAAAATAGTGATGACACGCAACCAACGAATTGCTTCGATGTTCAATGGAGCCGACTGGCCCGTCGAATATGATGACTTTATGATGGCCCATCTGGATTATTTCGCTTTACCTTACGATACTCTAGCCGATGATGCTCTCTTCAACTCGGTTCTCGAAGTGGTAGCGGCTGAGATGATGAGGATGTATAGGAATGATTTCACAAACGATGAGGTCAAACGTCGGACATGCATTATGCGCAATCGGTATCGCTTATTTGTGGAGTTTCTTATGTTGCCAGGAGTGGAGTACAACCGAAGGACCAAAAAGCTCACCATTAGCGATTTCTACAACCCGACAATTAATGAACGGGTACAATTATAGACCACAAACAAACAATGTAAAATTTATTTTATATTAAGTATTTTAAACGGTTACTAACGGGTAAATTTGAAATGCAGAAGAAGAAACACAAAAAACTCATGTTTAATTATTTCCACACTATGGTTTTGCATATTTTGATACGTGCGAACTCATCTTCGATGAGAAGGAGGCTGGGGCACTTAATGTAAGTGGGGGTCGGAGCAATCGGATCGAAGATCCAATACTTGTCGAAGCGGGATACATGTTCGATGAATCTTCTACCGATGATGATGACATAGAAGAAGAACAGGCGACGTATCTAAACTTCATGGCAATGCAATTCCCTAATCAGAATCCATGGGAAGTTGATTGGGATGCTGCACGGGAAGAGTGGGATGCTGGTATGGCGGCCGCGGCTGCACTAGATAATGAAGTTGATGATGGACATGTCGCTGAACCGGATAACGATTCAGCCTCCGAGTCCGACGCGGAATCTGGAGTGACTCAATCTTGAAGTGGTTTTTTTATTTGAAGTGTTTAAACTATATATGCTTAATTATGAACTATGCTTATGTTATGTCTATATTGTACTTGTATTTTGGTTCGAACTGTTTTTGTTTTCATTATGTAGTGGTGTTTGTTACATATTTTGCGTATTTAACATAAAACCAGTGTCACCAAACATCAATATTGCCTGCAATCTAATTAAAACTGCAACTGAAGAGGTTAACTGCCGGAATGCATGGTTACGTAAACAAATTTCCAAATACACAACGTTACAACATCCTACTGATTAACAATACCAAATTTAACCAAACATATTAGATTAAGCAAAGCTGAAACTTACAACATCCTAATATAAGATACGTGAACATAAAGTAAAACATACGTTAGCCGCAAAATCCAAAATTGCACCCAAAAAATTTATTGGATGCCAATACACCATCTTTGCAAATAAAGCATCACGAAATATATCAAGACTCCCGACCCTTTCCCTTTCCCTTCATCAAAACCGGAGGACAGTTCGAACCCGCGGAACTTACTCCAAAGGTGTCAGGAAGATTTTTATATTTCGGCATCAACATTTCCTTTGGCTTAAGCGGGCTCGGGGCATTGGAGTGACGGCGGAACCTTGAATTTGCAGTCCTGCACTCGGTATTCAAAGAGCCCTCGGAGTCGGAAAAGTGTGTTAGATAGTCCCAAACGTTAACATTAACGGTACTAGGGTCTGACGAGATAGTAACCACATCGGTTTGTGGCAAAGACCCTCGGGGTGGAATGTTGTCATGCAACGCTGGAGGATCGATATTCGGTATGACCTCATCTTCGTCTTCCGAAGAAACAACTATAATTTCATGGTTACAAGTGATAGGTGTTCTAGCAGGTTGTGCGAAGATGGTTTGCATGTCTTCCCATCTGTTTTCCCCGTAAGTACCATACAAATGTGCGATAGGATTTTCCTATCATACAACCAAAAACCACGAAATACTATTTACGTGTACAAAAATTGAACAAATGAAAATAAATTGCTTGGTACGTATTGATATATTAAAATTACCTTCAGAATGTTCGACCATATCAAATCGGAGGCGTGTACGGTGTTGGCCGACTCGTTGTATGTCACGCCAGGAAGAGTTAACATCCAACAAAATGTTTTGTAACGTTTTTCAAGTTCCGCCACCTTTCTTAAACAATATTTCGTTGAGAAGTACGTACCGTGTTTTTTGTTGATCAACGACTGAGCCATACGGATTGGATTTCTGTTGTTTTTGCCTACAACAAAACCTCCCACACGTGCCTCATAACTTAAGACTTACACAAATGTGTCGTCAATTTTGTCATCCCAATCTAGGTCGTACAGGTAATCCTCTTCAAGATTTTTTATGACCTTTTTTGGTGACATGAGTGTCGTTTGTGAAGTTCCTATAGACTTATGGCAAGTATTTACAGTAACAACATATGCAATATATAGACATAGTAAATAAATTATTTATGAAATTAACCATTCATTGTTGCTGTCGAAAGAACATGTCATGCAAAGCAACACACCTTATGCTAAAGGAAAAATAACTTTTGACAGATAAAACGTGAAGGAGAGTAAAAAAACAAAACAATAATAGTGTATGTCACGTGATGATTTGATATTTAAAAAAATCTATCAAAAAAGTAGAAGAATCTTGCAATCTCCAACATTGCATAGCACTCAAGAATAAAATGTAGTCTCTCGAATAAAATCTTCCGAAATCTGCTCCCCATGTCTGAACCGAATATATGCCTGACTCGAAATCTTACTTTATTCAATGCATGGGGAAGGCATGAAGCTTGCATCTGTTTTCGTAGCTACTCTCCCACATTCTTGTCTCAACCATTTACTAGTTGTAACAAAGTTATGTATTTCACAAGTCAAACATATTCATTAATTTTATCAGGTGTGCAATTGTTCCAATTAATACTTCATCTAACTTGGATTAAAATTATTAATGGTGATCAATGGTGTTGACGAAAGCAAGTGTAATAATTGGAATTCACGTCGCATAATTAAATATGTTTCGGATAAATTGCATTGTGCATGATGAGTACATAAGCTAACAGTGTCGCAAAAGTGGGATGTCCACCGGAAACAACAAAATCAAATAACGCTAATAATTGTAGCTATCACAAGAAACATAGAAATGCAAAACGCTACGGTTTTCCACTGTTTAATTTGCGCTTCCTGAACCGCAACCTTAGATTGTAAAGCATTGAGCTTCTTTAGTAACCCCGGAATTATGATCTTCCCCCTATCGCAAATCTCGGCATCACACCAGTAGTAGAACTGACACTTATTGGCCTGCAAAAAACATAGATGAGAGAGAGACGTTAACAAATGGAAAAATTATGGGACATTATCAGTACACCGATTCTCACCCCTCTCGTCGGACATGTAACGAAACGACGTCCTGGGTTTAAATCCGTCCATGAAGTTTGCACTTTTACAGCAAGACCACAGTGACACACAAATGGATGGGTATGACCTCCGACGACACTACAAAACCCTTCGTGACGACCCCGACTACGGAAATTGTTACAACTGTTGGTGCTCATTTCGTATGGTGGTTCAATAATGGTGAGAACGTATCAAGAATTACCGAGACAAAAATAAAAACTTTGGAGGGAAAAAACAAAACAAAAAAATAAAATAAAAAGAAACGTAGCACACACTTAATTCAATGCAAATGAAAACAAAACAAGTAAAGAGTCTGCACTTTTAATAGGAGGTGAAGAGGGCATAATCGGATTTTCACATCACTGTCCAACCGTATCAGGCGAACCAAACGCAAGTATGATCCAATCCACCTAACCCCCATAAAGATAAATCCATCCAACCAAATACGACATTGAATAATTCTCTACATATCCACATAGTGCAATCCAGCACAGTTCAGACAATCCCATGGAATCCGATCACCCAAACCAAACGGGCCCTTAATGTTCATGAGCGGTTCGGACAAAAACTCTTTTACAAAAAAATCCACAGATTGTCCCGATGTTTGTAAAACACTAAAATAGCCCATCACATTTTAATAAACTTCAATTTATCATTTAATTTAATTTAACCTCAATTTGACCCCAAATGTTACAAATTATTCAATTTTGATTCAAAACACAATTTTGAGTACAATTTCATCTGTTGCCGTCGTTGACTTTTTCGAGAGAAAAAAAATTCTCTTCATGATTTTTTTTGCCGCCGATCTCCGACGTTTATTTTTTTTCTTCTTCCTGATTTTTCCGCCGGTCTTCGGCATTGACTTCTTCGAAATTTTTTCTTCTTCTTTAACACTCCCCCCTCCCCGCGTATAAACAACAATATTGTTGTGCTTGACAGTAATATTAACTATGTTACTGTTAAACACAGTAAAATTACCAATATTACAGTTTAATACAATATATATTGCTATATTAATCTCTAGCACAGTAATATTAACACAACAAAAGTCATTATTATTTGTTAATACAGTAATATTAATATGTTGACCGTTCAACAAAGGTAAACATAATAAAAAGCCAAAAGAATTAATATTATTGTGGTTGACAGTAGTATTACTGTAACAACATTAATATTACCGTCAACTACAGTAATATTATTGTGTTTACAGT